>NC_143394.1:42402553-42555851 GCF_980474605.1 Leiobunum rupestre
TCTAAAAATGCCGAGTAATCGATGATGTTCGAGTACTCGCAAAGCCCTACTGGTAAGCCCACTTTTAGCGGGCCCAAGACTCAGCTCTACCAAATACGTATATTGAAAGTGCACGTTCCAAGCGAATAGTAACGAAGAGGTTAAGCTCGCTCTAGAAATCGCGTACGAGGAACGTGTACGCGTGTAGACGTAGGTTTATTGCGCTCAAACTACTTATCCTACACGTTCCCCTTTCGCGTTTTTGGCACGGGTTTAACCTCTCTATTGTTATTCGCTCGGAACATCGCCAGATCACGCTGATTTTCCCAAAGAAAACGTTTCGAAAAAACATATAATTAGTAAAGGCAGATGCCCACTTTTCTTGGAATATATATACTTCTGGTAGCGCTTAGATTGTGTGGGAGTAATGGCGCGTCCTACCGAAGCCGATGAGATTCAATATATCCAATAGAGAGAGCGGGTACTTTTTTAGAATGATTAATGTTCGAGGTACTCTAGGCCATAGAAGAAAATTCTTCCGTGTCTAGGCCTTATCCTCTTTTTAATATATCGTTTATATAGGCTGACATCGCTCTCGAAACTGGATACCTCGATCCCTAATTCAAATTGGATGGCTTATTTTATTAGATAGATAGAGAGATAGAGAGGCGGGAATTTTATTAAGCCTTGGCGGTCTGACCATTAACGCTCGCGCTTGATTAAAAAAACGAGTGATAAAATGTTTGCCGATCCTCTCGAGTAGCTCGTCCCTCCGCCACGGCATCGCGGATGGCCTGCCACGACCGAGATAGTGATAAAACAGAGACAATGAATAGTTATTCTTCGTCGAGTGTCTCTTTTAATTATATATCAACAACGGCCTTGAATTCAGAGTGATACTGTCCTTCTGTTATAAAAGTGTCGTGTCTTTGAAGCTCCGTGCAACAATTTGTATATTGCATACAGGGAAACAAACGTAACAAATCTATAAAAGAAATTTATTTCGTCATTTCACCTTTGTCAAATTTCTGTCGAGCTTTAGATGAACACTTTGTTTCTAAAGCGAGGGGTCCGTCACTTAAAGGAATCATGTACAAGCCCTGATTCCCTTATTCCGAATCACAGGAATCTGGGCGGGAATCTTAAATTTTTCCGGCCGGAATCAATGAATCATCTTCGTATCTGGAATCTTACAGGTTATCAAATTCAAATCATTGAATCATCTTCGTATCTGGAATCTTACAGGGTATCAAATTCAAATCATTGAATCATCTCAGGAATCTGGAATCTTACAGGGTATCAAATTCAAATCATTGAATCATCTAGGAATCTAGAATCGTGGAATCGTGATGGAATCTTACAGGGTATCCAATTCAAATCATTGAATCATCTCAGGAATCTGGAATCGTGGAATCGTGATGGAATCTTACAGGGTATCCAATTCAAATCATTGAATCATCTCAGGAATCTGGAATCGTGGAATCGTGATGGAATCTTACAGGGTATCAAATTCAAATCATTGAATCATCTCAGGAATCTGGAATCGTGGAATCGTGATGGAATCTTACAGGGTATCAAATTCAAATCATTGAATCATCTCAGGAATCTAGAATCGTGGAATCGTGATGGAATCTTACAGGGTATCAAATTCAAATCATTGAATCATCTCAGGAATCTGGAATCGTGGAATCGTGATGGAATCTTACAGGGTATCCAATTCAAATCATTGAATCATCTCAGGAATCTGGAATCGTGGAATCGTGATGGAATCTTACAGGGTATCAAATTCAAATCATTGAATCATCTCAGGAATCTGGAATCGTGGAATCGTGATGGAATCTTACAGGGTATCAAATTCAAATCATTGAATCATCTCAGGAATCTGGAATCGTGGAATCGTGATGGAATCTTACAGGGTATCAAATTCAAATCATTGAATCATCTCAGGAATCTGGAATCGTGGAATCGTGATGGAATCTTACAGGGTATCAAATTCAAATCATTGAATCATCTCAGGAATCTGGAATCGTGGAATCGTGATGGAATCTTACAGGGTATCCAATTCAAATCATTGAATCATCTCAGGAATCTGGAATCGTGGAATCGTGATGGAATCTTACAGGGTATCAAATTCAAATCATTGAATCATCTCAGGAATCTGGAATCGTGGAATCGTGATGTAATCTTACAGGGTATCAAATTCAAATCATTGAATCATCTCAGGAATCTGGAATCGTGGAATCGTGATGGAATCTTTTTCGGTTAATCATGCAGGATATGAATCAGAATCGCGCCCGCTAGATCACGCCACTGAATTTTGGCTTCTTCGTCTATTTTTTCTTTTGTTTGCTACGTATAGTTTATAAATCCATAACGAAGTCGGTGTGGGGATGGGGCGTAAGCCTTCCAAGGCCGGTGGGGATGGTGGCAGGCGAGTATGTCTTCCGGGAGAGCTGAAGTTTGACCCCACGTAGTATCATTTTAAAGGGATGCGCGACATAATTTGCAGAAAAATGGTAAAATTTGGGTGTGGGAATACGTAGTGAACGCTGATGCTGGTGGAGGGATACAAAACATCATTATCGAAATGACCCTGTTCCCTTTAAATATAAACAAAGAAATAACCTTAATAAGAATCAACTAAGAGTATGAGAGACCAATTAGGAAAGACGGAATTTAACTAAAATGATGATTATTTGGAATCTTAGCGTAATCTTGAAATCAAGCAGATCCAACTGTTCCACGGAATCGAAGGTGAAATCAGAAAAATCAATTTGGATTACGAAAGAATCGGACCCCTCGATCTGAAGTCAGTAGCGGCGCTAAGGGTGGGCTGAGGTGGGCTTTAGTCCCCTTGCATTTCTATTAAAAGGGCCATATATTTATAATTAAGAGGTCACATATTTGAATTTATGAATCTTCTTAATCTCTAGAAATTTGTTTTATTGCTAAGAAACTTTTTACTGGAAAACAAATCTTTCAAAATAAATCGTTTACTCAAGAAGAGAGTAGACCATAAACAGATATAGAGGAAGGGGGCAGAAATTGAGAGAAAGTTGAATGGACGATAGAAACAAAAGAAAGG
Source organism: Leiobunum rupestre (assembly GCF_980474605.1). NCBI lineage: Eukaryota > Metazoa > Arthropoda > Arachnida > Opiliones > Sclerosomatidae > Leiobunum > Leiobunum rupestre. The sequence goes on from NC_143394.1 coordinate 42,405,618, forward strand.
GAATTTAGGGAAATACCCCGGGCATGCACGTGTCCCCTCCAGGTCGGATACAAGGAGGTCAGTAGGGGGTCCAGTAAAAGGGACGAGAGCCGCAACAATAAAACGACCTTGCTCTTCTCACTTCCTGGAAAATTTATAAGGGGTCACTAAAGTTGTAAGGACCACCAAATTCTTAGGGGCCACAAAATAATTAGCCCTCTTGTGAAAACACCTTAGCGCCGCTACTGTCTGAAGTGTCCCTCGCGGCCGTCTCGAAGGAGCGCGAATGCAGGAGAGTGGCTTAACATTCCAGCATGGAGTAGTACCGTCTCAAACTCAAAGAGCTCCCTTCCACCGAACCCTTCTAGTCCAACCACAAAAAGAGTCATCTCATGTTCCTGGCTGCCTGTTCAGTGGCGTACCTAAACCCTTTGACGCCCGGGGCGGATCACGAATTTGCCGCCCCTCCCAATTTCCAAGAGAGCCAAAACGCCATGTAAAGTATATAATATAATATTTTTGTAAATAAGCGTACAATATTGTACAAGCCTAACATTATGGTACAACCATGGACACTGTATCTTTAAAGATACAGCGTCCATGGTACGACCAAAATTTTAACCTAAAGTTATTGTTTTGTACAATAATTATTGTACGTCTGGCAACGCTGATTTCAAGGCAGTCTAACAATGTAAGTTAAAGTGAAGTAGAGTAGAACTCGTAATTCGTTAAGATGTGATAAACGTATTTAAACCGAACAAAATTGTTTGCACGTGTTTCGACTTTCGTGCTATAAAGGTTTTAAAATTATATTTTCCCATCATAGCGTACGTAGACACGTATTATACGTGTCTACGTATAATTATACGGTATAATTAGTATTTAGTAAGAATTAAAACGGATTATATATAACGGTATATTAGTATTACCTAAACATTGTTCTCGTGTTGTGTGGTCGTGCACACTACTGCATCCTAAAAATATGGAACGTTTGACGGAAACGATAAAGTTTTTGTTTCACTTTAGATTATATATTGATAATATTGTTAGATTTTCGATTTTAAACCAAGGGTTAATTCAAGATTAATAAACTTGGTTAACAAATACAGAAAAAAAAGAACTTACAAACTTAAAAGTCGGTGTCAACGTCAAATCAGTAATCTACACTACACAGCACAGATATATTTCAACTATCCGTATAATCAAAAGTAACATAAGACCCAAAAGTGTGTCAGCTGTACCTTCGCGCCTATTAAAATTTCGAGTGAGACCTAGTTACATAACCTACTAGTTGGAATAGTACTAGCAACATTATATTTAGTCTATAGTCTGGCGCGATTATCTCTCTTCGATTAATTCAACCGTAGACATACGTTCTAAAACGCCTCACTCGGCGGCGCTGGAGTACCTCGATTTTGATGACGTATTTTCCGACCCCCTTTTCGTTTCCCTTTTTTACTTTGCGACAAACTCTCTTTAACTACTATACCGTTCTGAAAAACTTTTGGGTCTTATGCTACTTTTGGTATAATCCGTTTCCGTTAATCCAAAAACTGAACACGATCGCAGGGGCGTAGGAAAGTTCTAGAAGTTGGAGGGGGCCAAGTGAAACGAAAAGGGGTCTGGAGAATGGTTTTGATCTAGAGATCCAATCAAATCTGTATTATCCGATAATTTGTTTTTGATAAATTTGTAAAATTAATCGGAAAAACGACGTTTTTTGTTTCGATAAAAAGCTCAAATTTTACGAATAATACATATTTTTTAATCATTTTCCGAAATATTAACCGATAAATTTCTTTGTTTACATTTTTCCCAAAAAAATTCAATTTAATCATGGATAATGATTAACCGTTACCGACCTCTATAATGAGGTGATTAAATATTCCTCTCTTTTATAAAAGAGATTTGTGTATATAAAGAAAAAATAAATAATCATTCACTCATCGGTCTATGGAAATTATAAATGTAATGTTTAAATTGGTCTTGATTTCTTTTGGCATACCGTTTCAATTATATCACAAATTATAATTTTTAAATTGTTTCATTTCAATTTAAACGAAAGCGTCATTGTTGACGATGCGCCTTTGTTTGAAAGTCAATATTTGTACGCCTTCGCGTTTCTGAATTAATAAATTAAAATGCTTCGCTGCCTTTATTTTAGTTTGACAAGCGTGTTTTGTTGCGACGTTTAGCCCCTAGTTGATGGAAAATATACTTTGCAAAGTCGCGATAGCAATATAATTGATAATTCAAAGAGTTTCTAATAGAAAGCACTCGCTGCAATATAGCATAAGCCCATAATCCTTTTCATAAATATGACATTTGCTATTCTTCCCGTGCAAAATGATAATAATAATAATAATAATAATAATTATAATAATAATAATCACTATAATAATAATTATTATTATGATTATAATAATTATAATAATTATAATTATTATTATAATAATAACCAGCTAGGTATACCCAAGGCACCACCTTAGGCCTAAGTCATCAAGCGACTTTTAAAGCCATTAATTCAGGTGGCCGGGTTACAATGCTAAGGAGGGTGGTGGCAAGCCCTTCATGCCACGCGAGCCAACAGCTCCCTACACTAACTATTATATAGACTTATGGCTGTAGAAATCGATAACTATACATTTCTAAACACATTTAGATCAGCTTCTTAATATTAATCTTTGCGTGGTCAATCTGAAGAGGGCAGATAGTAAGTCCTGGAGATTCAACAATAAGCCCGCGAATATAAATTGTTGAAATTGGCAATTATGGGGTAAACAGACCCAATCTGCGGGCTATATAGATACGTTGACTTTAGATAAATATCCTCCGCTAATACTCGGGTTTCAGTTTGCGGTCCAAATTAATGTCACTCGATGAGACATCTTCGCGAATTAATTGTAAGCACCTTATAGCGTCTATTTGATCCCGCCCTCTAGCGACGCAATTAGCGGTTAAATTAACTATCATAATTATATAATATATAACTTGCTAGGGTAGTATCAATTTCCCCGTACTAGCAATGCTATTACCTTGAAACCCGCTGATTTTACAAAAGACCTACCACCAAATAGTAGGGCTGTGCGAGTACTCGACCTCGAATAAGTAATTAGAAAATACTCGTCGATTATCGAGTACCAAAAAATTGTATAGTCGGGTACCCGATTACTCGAATAAGCTGCACTAACAAGGAGAGTACCCGAGGTGTTTATTGCCAATTTTGTTCAAAGTCGGGCATGATGTAGACCTACATGAGATATGATATTTCCCAAAAGGAGACGTTGCACTACCCATTCGATTTGCCATGGTAACCGAAAATGTTTTTGACCACTTAATTAATTTTAATTTTAAAATCACGAAATGGGTAACTTGAAACACATTTAGGTAAATTTCATCAAGTTTTGGTAAATTGGAACATTTTTTGGGTAAAATAAGGAAAACATTTTATTTTTGTTTGCGCTTCCGTGGTTTTTCTTCAAAAAATATTATTAAGTTTTGGTTTTGATTTGGAGTGTCGGCTGGCGTTAGAATTCAGGAGTATTGACTTCCTAAGCAATATACGGACAGACTGTAAATTCATCATTTTAAAATAAATGTATATTGTATTGTTATTTTACTATTAACTACTATAATTAGGCTAGTTGGCTAGTATACTATTCATTTATATCCCACTAGTCACTATAATGTTACTAAAGTTGTAGAAACTGTGGTTCATTTAAATAAAATGAATATTTTTCAGGCGTTAAAAGTTAATTTATACTCATTTTAAATTTAATTTCCTAATTACTCGAATAAAACCAGCTCCTAATCAAGTATACCCGAGGTTTTTCTGAATTACTTGACCCGAATAAGATAAAATTTCTCCTTAATCAAGTACTCGATTACTTGACTCGACTTCAATATTACTCGCCTCGAATACTCGATTGCCTAAACCACTACTCGCACAGCCCTACCAAATAGTGTTGAATGAATACGTTATTTTACTTATTCCATAAAACTATTTTTCCGCTTTTAATTTTTCCGGGGAATTAATAACTCTACAATAATTTGTCATTATTTTGTCAAAGTATGGGTCAGTTCTCATAATAAACGCGTTTTAATTTTCAGTAGACCTTGGTCTCCAGCGAAAATGAGATTTATCGCTGTGGTTACCTAAAGGTTACATACAGCGCCAAGTTCGTTTTTCGAAGTAGTGTGAACTACTTAATTGGATCTAAAATTGTTTTAAATGTCAACGAAGTTCATGGGGTCTTTAAAATAAGAGAGACAGTGACGTAAAAGCAACATTAAAGGGAATATAATCTGCAAAGCAATCTTTATGGAAGACCACATCAAATTTTCGAATTTCCCTGTACAGTGGCGTAAAACATTTCTTTAAAAGTCAAAGGAAAGAGCAACCAGAGCTATTGGCAACCCGTTTTACCTGATATATCCAGGTTTCCCCACGAATATTTCCCTGATTTTTCCAGGTGCAAGATAAAATAAAACTAATATTTTCAGAGTAACTCATTTAAGTTAAATTGGTTCAATATTATAATATAAAAGTTAAATCTTTAATAAGAAAAACGTATTGATATATATTTGTATTCCTTAGGTTAAACTTACTGAACCCTCAAAAATTTCCCTGATTTTCTTGTTTTTTACTAAAATATTGGAATTTCCCTGATATTTCCCTGACTTTTCTGTCGACAGTCGAATTCCCTGATATTTCCAGGTTTTCAAGGTTTTCCACGTCTATATATGAACCCTGCGTTGGTGTTACACACCAAATACCTGAGGTTATATTCCTTTTAAAAGAAGGAGGCCACGTTAAATTATGGAAATAACAATGGCGTCCACAGTGTGAATGGCGGCCAGTTGGAACCTAAACGCGTCTTAATCGCGAAATATTCGCAGCCTCCTGTTCCTGGAGTTATGTCGTCTATTTCGGTACGTCGCTCTCAGTGCCAGTGTTTAGTTTAACGTCGTAAGCTCGTCTTCTTTAACGACGTTCGGATGGAAAAGTCTCCGAAATAGTTTGGCCCATAACTTTTAACGACCTAAACACCCCCCCCCCCCCCCCGTATTTATAACTTCATGCAGAAAGGGGATTATAAGTTTGTGTCTGTCCGCTGGGTATAGACCCTCGGGTTTTTTCTAGTGGACCGAGTGGTATTGAGGATACAGCAACGTTTAACACCGCACCTAAATGGTTACTATGCACCGAGTATTGGAGGACAGTCCAGAAATCTAGTAGGCAAGGGCGTATTTTGGGGGGTTCAAACTTCCCCTCCCGAAATGGATCAAGAAGGGGTGCTTAAACTAACATTACTTTTCAATATCAAGGGGGGTTGCAAATAATAAGTTAGATTTAGATCTCAAAGGGGGACAAAATTTAGAGGCCCACCCGAAATAAAATTCTTAAAATTCCTTAATAAGTATCTACAATTTTTTTCAAAAGGTGGAGATAGTAGTCGAGGGTTACGTTGAGAAGACTTTTTTTGGCGAGGATAACTGTCCTGGATAATCTTTTATTGGTCTATGGCCTGGCTATAAGCTTTCATACCGTTTGCCTTACAGCGCCATAATTTTGGTTTCGTTCATGTTCGAGAATATAAAATAAATTAAACGCGTGAAATTTAACCTTTTTCTTTGCTCATACCAATACAGTTTCTTGAAGCGTATTAAACTTACGAGGAGTATACCCGAGGTGTTAATCACCGATTTTGATGAAACTCGGGGGGTATGTAGGACTTGGGGTACCATGAATTTTTATCAAGGGAAAAGTTACGCTGGGCATCCGTTTTGCTATGGCAACCAAAAATGTTTTTGACAACTTAAAACGAAACAATCTACATTTAAAAAAGCATGGGATTTTCTCAGTTTCACAGGGTACTTACTTACTCTGAAAAATTTTCGAAAAATCAAAAAAAATATTATAAATCTGAACTAAATTGCTAAATTTGAACTATTTTGGGTGAAATTCATCAAGTTTGGGTAAACTTCATCCAAATTTGGATAAAATTGAGAAAATTTCAATGAATTTGATAAAAAAAAATATTTGCAAAATTTTATCTAAACGAAAAAAATTGAAGTTTTCGTTATTAATTAGTGTTTACGAAATTACAACGAAATAGATAACTTTTTAGTTTTTACTTTACCTTATTCTGTAGGTTTTCTTCAGTTTATCTACTTTTGGTCCTTCATCACTTTTGGTAGTTTGACAGATTTATTTTAGTCAATTTCAATTGAGTTAAGACGATTGTAGTCGAAACTTATTTATTTTAAGTAAATATTGCTCTTTTTATCCAATTTCGTTCATTTTAGTCAATACAATTAATTCAACACGATTCTAGTCAATTTCAATTATTTCACCCAAATTCCGGTTGTTTAACCAAATTTCATTCATTTTATTCAATTTTAATCATTTTTAGCGACGTTTTTGGCTGTTTTACCCAAATTTTGTCTTTTTACCCAAAATTTTATCATTTTACCCAATTTTAGCCGATATTAGTTGGCTTAACACGATTTTATCCAATTTTAAACATTTTAGGTCATTTTACCCAATTTTGGTCAATTTATCCAATTTTTGTCGATTTCAAAAAATATATTAGACAATTATTCACACTAGGCAACATTCTTGCAAAACATTACTGACCAACACGAATCACAAAGCGGGCTGCTCAGTGCGAATGGAGGAAATATTTCAACAACCTGTTGGCTTAAGAAAGACCCCGTCCCCCAATATTTAAATCTAATAATATTCGTAAGCATCCTTTTCATTACGCATAACTAAATGATAATATTAATATTAAATACGTTTATTAACATAAATTTTTGTGAAACGTTACAAACGTATCGTACGAAAATGCCATGTGTCTTGCTAATTAGAGTCTAAAACTATGCTCATCAACAAAGTTTGCCAGAATTTACAAGGACTAGTTTCAACTAGCGTAGAGCTCTCAGTTCTCGAAGGAGCCAACGCGATATTTCATGTAAATTCTATCCGATTGATACGCCATCTGGGGCAATTTCATCGAAGTCATAATTTAAATTAAAATCCACCCTTTACCATGGCGCCACCTATCGTGTAAGGACGAAACATAAATTTGAAAGACAATCAAGTCTGAGCGTTTATTACCATCTAAATATTTTATCAGACATTTCAAGATTTTACCCATAAGCCAACGGGACAGAAAGAAAAGCAGTTAGTCACAACCGTATTCAAAGTTGCACACTGCTGGTAAAAACCACATTTATAAGGTACAATTTAATTCGTTCTTGACCATTAACTTTTGTTAGGACTAAGCAAATAAATATCTCTAACGTTATTCGCTTAAAACATGTACCTTTGCAGGCTCCCACTGATTTTTTCAAATTCGTTTCGGAACAACAAAGTAGTTATGTTCCAACTAACTTTCTCATCGGAAAAATATGAATAAAAATACTTTTCTGAAGAAAAAATATTGCTGGTCAAAATACCATAAATTATTAAAACTACTACATTGGGAAAAAAATTTATAAATATTTATAAATAAGTAAATATAACATCGTCAGGTAATACATTTTGAGAAATTTACAATGACAAGAAAACTGTTTCGAGCCTACAATGTTACAAGTTTCATTTTAATAGCCCAGATGAACACTATTTCGTAGAAAATATATCATATACTCGTGTTGAAAATTTTCCGCAGAAAATGACCGAAGCCTTTTTTCCGGAAAAGTTTCCGTAATTTTCCGAAAAAAATAAAAAAAGTTTTCATTCCATGATGATTAGTCTAATATATTGTTTGCAAATTTAAATAAAGCGGTATTTTCGCCTAATTTTTTCAAATAATAAATTAGTAAAACTAAACCTCTAGACTAGTTTAAACTGATTAACAATGTAACGCCATTAATGTTTTGTAGTATGTTTACTGATATTAGACATTTGATATCGATAAAAAGTTAAAAACATTAAAAACCCTTAGAAAGTAATTTATGTTTCAATTTTTTATTTTCCGATTTGCGGAAAATTTTCCGCAATTCGCAAAACTTTCTGGAAATTTTTCCGCAATTTATTTTTCCGGAAAATTAACTACACTATCATATACTTCTGGATAGTCGTATAGCGAATACCGTAATAGTGTGCCTTAAATTTGCAAACTTTGCTGTCTAATTTGGGCTCCTCCGTCGATCAACGTGAAGACGGATTTTCTCCGCGAACTTAATAGGTCGAGGAAATTTTTCTGATTACAGCTCGTGTCGGAATATTGCTTTAAAGGTTGCTAAAGTACCGGTAGTTGATCTAATTAGTTGGCGGGTTTCCCACCAGGATGGCCTCTAAGCCCTACCACCCACGATACGTGTCACCTCGGGCTGTAGCACCATCCGTGGAGCGAATTCCAAGAGCGAGAGAGAGAGGGAAGGAAAAGAGTATTGTAGGCCTAAGTCGAGGCTTCAGTAATATCGTTCGGGATCTTGTTTTCCTCGCGGGATTTTGCGGAGATTATGTTTACGACGAAAACCACCGTCCAATAAGAAGGAAATCGTCCCGATCACGAAAACCAAACCTCAGTCTGTAAGTTACTTTTATCAAGCATGTATTCGAATTCTTGCTTTTACCAATTGGCGTATCTGGACTCGATAGAGACCACTAGCAGCTATATCAGCCTAGAAAGTGTCAGATACTAATATAAAAATGTTAAAATTTCGATCCATGCATGGACAGTAAATTAAGAGGACAGGTTTTCGATACCCTTCCACAGTGAATTTTATTTCTGCCCGCGTATCAATCAGCTCGAGAGACTCCGTGGGAGTCTTGCAAGGTCGTTTGTACCACGTGATCTTAAAATTTCAAAATGGCGGTTAATATTGTTACGTAATTTTGTTTTTTTAATTCAATAAAAACTATCAACTGATATTTTGTATATCATATTTAATCTATAAAAACGTGAAAAAATACCTTTTGGCGTAAAAATGTACTTCGTGTTTATCTTTTTTCGAACAGTATCGTCCACTCTTAGCGATACTTGTTTTTGTTTTTTTTTCAAATAATCTTGGCCGACTCCCTTAGTGTGATTGGTTTACGGGGGCTAAAAACCAGGCTTTTTACCGACCCTCTAAAATCTACTATCCATGATCCATGGTAAATTTAAACTTGAAAAATAAATAAATATCAAAGGAGCTGATAATTCATGGATATAAAAAGTATTTATTAAAATTTTCGGGAGCTTTCAAACCGTGGTCCTTCATCAGCCGTTACACCGTTAATTATTGATATTTATTTATTTTTAAATTCGGATACTAATAAATTCTTAAAAATATTTGGTATTATTATTCAAACATTTCCATTTCAATTATAAATAACTTCAAAAGAAAAATAGTATTAGGTAGAACGCTTTTTCCCTTTTTTGTAACTATACTCAGTTGCAGGTTTAAAAAGGCAAAATATCAAGTACATTTAGCGGAAGAATACTACCACGATTTTCCGGTAAATCGGCGGCGGGAATTTCATATTTCGCCCTTTCTATACTTACCCTGGACTCGTCAAACGGTATATTTTTTAGGAATGCCTAACTTGAAGTACTAAAAATAAATTATCACAACTGTTTATAAATCTTATCTATGTTAATTAATGATCACTTTGAAATATAACACAATAGACGGTATTTTACAAAATTGTACAACGCGATCGGGTATACTTAGAAATGACACCGTAAACAGGCCAAATTCTAAGTTCCCACCGCTTGTATGGTAATATCATTTCGCAAAGGTAGAGCCATTAGAGGTGTTTATTTAAATACCCCAAGTCTTACCAGATGGCGGCAGCACTTTAAAACGTAGAAAACTTAAATTATCTCTAATCCTCAAAAAAAAATTATTTCTTGTTTCTTGGTTAAAAATAGTGTTATAAGTTAGATTTTCTAATAAATCATTAAGTATTTATTCCCTTTCAAAAAAAAAGGTTAAAATGAAGATATCTAGTACAAATAAAAGAATAAAATTTAAACATCAAAGATTCTCAGCTTTTTCATGTTTCTTTCCTAACTTACCAATTTTAAATTTAATGTCTCAATTAATTTAAGACGTGGATTTGTGTAGCAATGTTGGTTAAATTTCAATAGTAACAAATTGGTACTGGAAAAAAAATAACACGCCAAATTACACAAACTGTCTTTTAGTGTATCGAAAAATGTAAATATTTATTCTTAGGCGGAATGACCATGTTGACACGAAATAAACAAGAATCTATATGAATCAACAGTTAAATGCCAGTGGCGTAGCGAGTGGGGCAGTGCCTAGGGCCGCCAAAGGGGAGCCCAAAGTATGATAAGGTTTTGTCACGGACCCAGAATCTAAGGGGACACCGAGGGGTAGGTCACTTCCTTGATTAACGACGCACCCCTCAAAAGATTAAATCCGATTTAATCGTGATTATTTTGATTAAATTCAATTTGATCACGATTAAGTTGATTAAATCACGTTTAATCATGATTAGAATGTTTAAATATGATTAAATCTTATAAAAATGATTAAATATGTTTAAAATGATTAAATCCTGATTAAAAAAATTATATCGTGATTAGTATGATTATATCGTACTTTAGTTTTGATTTTAATGATAAATTATCGATTCGACCGATTATATTTATTAAATCTAATTAAAATGATTAAATCTAATTAAAATGATTAAATCTAATTAAAAATATTAGATAATGATTAGAATGATTAAATCTCGTTTAAATGATTAAATCATGATTTAAAATATTAGATAATGATAAGAATTATTAAATCTCGTTTAAATCGTGATTAGATTTTCTAATCGTGATTAGATTTTCTAATCGTGATTAGATTTTCTAATCGTGATTAGATTTTTTAATCTTGATTTCCCTGATTTAATCACGATTACCCTGATTTAATGATTTTACTATGATTAAGACGCATCTAAAATGGAAGTGACCTGCCCCTCGGGGGACACACTGTACAGGCTTGAAAAAGCCCATGTTAATACTGGGAATAGGAAATTACGGGTAAATTTAGTTCAATGTGGACAAACTTGGCGTCGCTGAAGTCGATTTCCGGAGTAGTTTCGTAGTGAAACTGGAGCGTTCTCGTTCAATTTTGACAAAATGGCGCCGTTGTGGTCGGTTAAATGATTAGGCTTAGTAAGTTTTAGACCTTTTAGTTTTGAAATAGGTTCTTTAAAAGTTTAAGTAATGGTAATTAACCATTGTGTTGAGTAAAAATAACCAGTAAGGCGCGTATGGCTGACGTTTTTTAATCAAATTCACTGGAATCCATTTAATTTCTAAACTTAAAACACTTAATGAACTAAGCCTAACCTAACTTTCTCGCACGTACTGTCGCCTAAGCCCCGACTAATATTATCTATAAAATTCTTGAGGCGCTTCAAAGTGGCTGATGTACCTCAGTAAGCCCTAGGAATATGAATGACCCGTATCCATCCTCCTAGGTAAGCCTTCCGATGTAGGCCACGCCTACCGTGTCAAAATATCGGGATCAGTAAGTCCCCTTAAATTCTTGGTCCATAGTTTCGTTTGGAAACGCGATGAGGGTAGCGGGAGGGGGGGGCGCGCAAATTTGGGTGTTTCGCCCTGAGCGCCAAATATCCTCGCTACAAACATATTCTACGGTACCTAAATGAATAAATACTTTCTTGACGTATAGTATTTTTCAACGTCAACTCGGAACATACTTTATTCACGTATGGTTGCTTGGAATATTTCTCGAAGTCGATCTGGATCTGTCATGGGTGTTAAATTACTGACTGGGAAAAAATATGACACTCGGAAAATAGTCCATCGATGCGCTTTTTCCAAAGAGAGAGATAAGAACAGGCCACGCCAGAATCCCATTTCCGAATGATATGGTTCTCTCTCTCTCTTTTCAGTTGACAAGGTTTTATATTTCCGAATTATACTTTATTTTTACCCCCGCGCCAAAGAATACTTCGTTTATTCCTATATCTCCATAAAGCGGTCCACCACTGAAGGTTTTTTCATTCGCAATCTTCACTTATACCAAAAGTATATGAAATACACCTTACGAGAAACTATTCACTATCCTGTACCGCTACGGTTATTGGCTTGAAACGTGTACCTTCGTAGACAGGGCCGTATTAAAGCATGTGCCAAGTGTACCATGGCCCAGGGGCCCCCTAAGTTATGGGGCCCCGTCTTCGAAATAAATGTTTTCAATTTGTTTTTAATATTATTATTTAATTATATTTTTAAGTTCATTCGTAAAATTTATCTCAGACTAAAGTCATACAGCACCAAAGTAAGGTTTGAAATTTTTTAGGGGCCCCAAATTCTACTTTGCACAGGGCCCCCAATAGTGTTCGTAGACTCTCGTAAAATCATATAAATACTTCTTGGAAGAACCAAATAGTGTAAGCTAGGAGCAACAAACACAACGAGAACGCAGGTAGCCCTTAAACTTACTAACGCAGTGCTGTGTACAAATTTCATTGGACGAGCCTTTACGCTGAACGTTTTACGGAAAGGGGGAAGACAATTTCGGAATGTTCCCCTTCCAACGGCAGCAGGCGCTAAAGCGTCTAACCAATGAAAACTGTACGTTAGAAAATCCACGTACTTTGACGGGTTGCGTTCTCCTTGTGTGGGCCGTGTTGTGTTTGCTGCTCCTAGGTGTAAGAGGAAATTCGTTTTCATAATGATTTTATAAATTTAAATAAAATACCGTTTATAGATAAATAGTCCAATCGACGCCCCGCCCCATTTCAATCTTTGTAATAGGTCTCGAGCGTCATCTCTTGATAGAATTATGAAACATTATACATAAGTTTTACTATATTAATTAATTCAATATTATAAGTATATTATTTTTAGAAATAGGTCTTTATATTTATATAGGGTATATTAATTACATTTTATTCATTTTTAATGTTATGTATAATGTAATTATAATACTAATTAATAGTTAGTGTAGGGTGCTATCGGTTCGCGTGGTATCAAGGGCTTGCCACCACTCTCCTACTTATAGTTTCGGCGATTTTTTGGGAAGGGACCAAGTACCCCGGTCCCCGGGACCAGGCATATGCCCCCCCCCCCCCCATCAAAAGGCTTTTTTATTCTAAGTAATAGGTTTCACAAATCACTAAATGATTTATGCGTTGGAAATACTCTTGAACTTTAGCCTATTGGATTATTATTAGATTAAATGCATATCACGCTTAATATTTTTAGTAGACAATCCTCAACAAGTATACAACCTAGCTTTCATCCATTTGAAAATATCTATATCGCGGGTTTGTTCCCCCCCCCCCCCCCAAGAAAATATGAACCTTCCGCCGCCAGTGCCTACTTAATATCTTAACCCGGACCAATGAATTAAAGGCATTAAAAGTCGCTATAGATACCTTAATTGGTGCCTAGCTGATTATTATTATTTATTATTATTATTAATATTGCTATTATTTAATTTTACAGTATTTCCAAAAAGTATATTTAGAAGTGGTTAGAAATTGGGAAAATTTGATATTTAGACAGTTGTGGTTAAAAATGCTTCAGATTTCGGTCAATAGATGGCGGCCTCTGAGCCTTATATAAAAAAAGAATTGTACTCGAAGTCACTTTTCAAACTGGTATTCGGTTATATTTTTGAAACTTTTATTCGGTTATATTTTTGAAACTTGTATTCGGTTATATTTTTGAAACTTGTATTCCATTGAAAATTAGCACAGATATCCCATGAGGATATCAGATTTTAAAAACTCGGAAACAATAGGCGATACTATAAATTAAATTTGGTCTTAACCAACTTGTTAAAATGGGAAAACAAAATCACGTGACTACCTTTTCACAGCCAACTTCGATTCGGTAACTCGTATTCATAGTTGGCCGTGCGACGGTAAACAAAAAAAATATTCGTTCCAGATTCTACAGACAGCTAATTAACTTACACTTTTCTATTACAAAATATTTTAAATAATAATAATAATAATTAGATAATTTAGACGAATCGATCAAAATTTAAACCACCATTAGCAAAATAAAATGAATAATAGTTCGTATTTGTTACGTGACTACCATCTTTTCAGCCCCCCTGTACTTTATAGTTTCGAATATTGTAGGTATGAAATATAAAAAATCAGATATCTCAATATCTTAGAAAGTCAGAATATTATCCAAAGTTTATAGTAAATCCATTCCCTGAATACACGATTTATTTGTAACATCCTTTTAACGAATTGTTAATCGCGGACGTTCACATTTGAAAGACCGAAAAACGGCGGAAATAAATAGTACGTCGATAAATGGGTATTTTCTGTTATCCCACGCGCAATATGAATTCATTTAATACAACACACTAGCAGAAGCCTGATGCAGGGGCGTAGGAACGTTCTAAAAGTTGGAGGGGGGAAAGAGAATGGTTTTGAATTTTTAATGGGGTGTAGCTTCTCCGAATGCTATGTAAATTGGCGGGAAAAGACTGAAATTTAAACACAGTTAAGGTTCTATAAACTGTATATGTTTTTAAAATGATAATTTGAGCCTTTTGAAAATTTCAACTGACCAAAATGTTGGAGGTGGCAATAACATTAGTTGCCCCTCCCAGGAAAATTCTAGGGAGGTGCATTGCCCCCCCCCCCTGCCCCTAAGCGGTTCCTACGCCCCTGGCCGGATGGTTCTTCGTTTTCACTTTTCAAAGTCATAAAAGGCACTTTATTACTCCGGCACTAATCAGGCAGGTATCGCGAAGTAATCTCCATAGGATGTAACAGGTTTTTAACATCAGCGGTAAACGTAGTTAGATACTTCTCCCGAAGCTATTAATTATAAACTACGGATATTCGCACTATTTTATTCTTACGAAAAGTATTTTGAAAAATCAGTGGCATTAGCACGTGCTTTGAGCCAACAGCTTTAGCAATATAGGAAAATGAATGAATCTCTTAAGCATATAGTGTTCACTTCGGTTTTAACCTAACCCCCTTTATTTTTCTCCGAAGTTGCAGACAGTCAGATATGAATACGATTAAGCCTTTGCTATGAAATAAATCGTATTGCAAGTTTCGGAATTGTATCGGAGTTTTGGGAACCAGGAAAGAAACGGAATGAAATTCTGGAATAAATACGAAAGTTTCGAATGCTGCTGAAAAATCGTGGTTCTTTGACTTGGGGGGAAACTGTTTGTTTAGTGGATTATGGTTTCGACGTCCAAGATAAATCAAAGAGAAAGAGGATTTACAGTTTAGGGTAGAAAGAAAATAGAAGAGTTTCGGGACTTTTGATATTTCATTAAATTTATACTTCTTGGAAACTATTAAAAAAAAATTATTTGAAAATGAGATTTTTATTGAACGAGCGAAACGAGGCTACTTTGATTCCCAATCCTTAATTTCCGCTTCCAGTCTTCAGTCCCCTACCTCGGAAACCGAAGACTTTCTGTGGAGAGTGGAGTCTTGGAAACTGGAGACCCTTGGAAGCTACGAAGGTCGGAGACCAAATATTTCAGTGGAGACTAGAGATCTGGATTTCGAGTAGAGATTGGAAATTAGAGACTAAACCAAAACGCCTAAATTTAATACTTGCTATTACATTGAGGGTTAGAGACTTGGACACTGGAGTGGAGATGGGAGACTGGATATTGGAGGTCTTGCCGACCTATACTGTGTTTGTGTGTGTGAGTATGACATTCTAGATAACTAACACTAGATTCGTTGCAGATTTTGGTGGGGGCCTATGTAAGGGAAGCAAAAAACGCAACACTCGCGTGTCCCAAAGCTGAACTTATGTCACAAGAATAATGATTTTTCAAATAATAAAGCAACAAGCTTTATATGTTTTTCTCTTAAACTGAATCAGTGAAAAATCCATTGATTTCATCAATGGTGGGGGCCCATAGGCCTGTGCCTAGTAAGCCTAATCCTTAATCCGGCACTGGATTCGTTATGTTCTTCGCGATTTTTAACATGGTGGGTAATTGATTTTTCATACTTCCTCTAGCATGGGGTTATTATAGAGATGTAAAGAAAACCCGGTAGCAGTTAAGGACGTGGTTTATTAAATGCATGTTCAAAATAATGGATTATAGCAGATTTTGTATGTTTTCTACTGACCACTCATATTTTGCACTTCGAGAATATAATAATTAGGACGTGCAAGAATTATTAAGCGCTTTGTTGTTGAACATAATAATGGCAATTGAAATTTCTTTATCTAATTTCGAATTTTCTTAAGTTAATTTGAAGGAAAAATTGATTAATTATAACTTCTGCAAAACCACATTTTTATTTCGAAAACCTCGCCAATTGGCGTGTTCGGAGTCCTTGTATCTAGCGTACGATAGCTCGAAAAAATATCTTTCTCTCAATTGATATCACTTCTTTAAAGATCTATTACAGCTGTTCTTTCTGTTTTGTTTGTTGCGTGACGATGCCTCTATAGCGCTCAATTTAACTTGATAGCCCAATACGATGGCTTCGTTCTCAAACAATTTATTTGCCAATAACAAAATAAATAAACAATGCGCCTGATAAAAAAATAGGAAATTTATTTCACTGGGAGTATTTTAAAATAGTCCCGTATAGTGTAGGCAAACACTTCCTGACAACACTTTCTTTGTGTTTGAGAAACTGAAAAATTCGTATTTTGACTAGAGCTCGGGGTTTGGATAAGAAATGTTCGTTTTATTGGTTTTTACCCATAACCGAAAATTATCCATATAAAAACTAATTTTTTGCTTATTAAATTGTTTTATAACCGCGAATAATACCCATAAATAAACAGTTAACCGAAATTTTTATGAATAATCGAAAATTTTGCGGTTATTTTATCTGTTCTGTCGAGCTCTAGTAATTTGGACAGTTGTTTTAAATTAACTGTCGAAAGTTTAGGAATGATTTTCAGTTAAGTGAGAGAATCGAAATTGTTTTGGTAATTATTATAAAAATAGGAATTTACATGAAATGAAAAGTAAAAATAAAAAATGTGATTTGAAAGCGTCGATTAATTAATTAAAGTTTGCTTCACGGTCGAAAAAATACAAAAATACTCTAACGGTATCCTGCTCAGAATTGGAAATGTAATTTCTATCCGGGGGAAACAAAACTGCTTGTAAAATATAAATTAATCTGAAACATCTTTTAGTTAAATAATCCACACATGCTTAAAGACAGTGAAACGATATACCTGAAAATTCGGTTCCGACTTTATTCTTCAAGAGATTTCGGGCGATTTGGTTGGCGGCACTAATGTTCCGGTCGTTGCCCACGAGTAGGCTGATTTTGTCCGTTAAGAATTCAAAATCGGCCTGCTGTCTGATGTCCTCTACCACGGCCTTTGTGAAAATCATGCAATAGTTGTCTTTCGACACTTCGGGTCGGGCGTTGATGTCGTAGATAAGAAACGCTCTTTTCCAATTCCACGATCGACACAAGCTCAACAAGAAAGTACTGATTCCGTTGAAGGACAATCCGACGCGGGTCATCATGAAAAACTCGCTATTGGAACTGGTCTTATTCTTGCCAAAATCGTAGGCAAGGGCTCCAGCCGTTAGCAAAGGCGCTTGGCAGAACTTTAAGAGGCGGGCGATGGGCGCCGTCACGAAATCGCACACGGGGCCCAAAAAGAGATGGACCCCGCTGAAATAGCCCTCAATGGCCCGTCGCATGCCCAATGATTCGTCGCAGTCCGTGGAGTGGTAGTGAATCTTGAACCCCCAGTTTGGTAGGATACCCCGTTGTTGCACCACGCGCGTCGCTAACTCGATGGCCGGCTGCACTTTGTCGATGGAAGCGTAGTAAGTGTTCGCTTTTGGCAAGAGGACGAACACTTGTACCGTGTTGTTGGACCATCGTTCCGTGGAACAGAATTCATCGGTGCGAACCCTCCGAATTTGTTGCAAAATTGATATCAACGTAATCACCGCGAAGGAGAGAATCATTTTGGGGGTAAGGGCGCGTCACCAATGTTTTTGGACCACAGAGACAAATTATTCCCCAGTAATGGCATCCACCAATAACGCCGCAACTATGACGTAGCGTGACTTTGAAAAAACGTCTTAATTAACTTTGAAGTCTCTATTGCGGTCGCTCTATATAGGCGCAAAGCTTTTATAAAACGCGCCCCCTTTCGTGGAACGAGCGCACTTTTTCATCGTCCAGTACCAGTGGAGAAGCTTTCGGTTATGTTTGAGTCTGTGGAAGAAAGTTTCGAGCAAAGCGTGGTTATCCGCCCACAAACCAACCTTCCCCCTCACTCTAGGATGAGAGAGATTGAGAGAGAGACATTGCGCCGACGCCAAAATCCCGGGATATAATACCAGACGTTTATAATATTACTCTTACAAGATAAGTATCCGAAATTACCCGGATTTACGCCGTGTATTACTTCACCTAGCGATATAAAATGTAAAAAATTACACTGCGTAGGGAAATGAATTTATATGATGTAATGTATTTCGTCTCGCACTATTTTTCTTCAAAAAATCAGCGGGTGAAGGTGAAAGGGTATTTTTTAAGCAGTATAGCGAGCTGAATAATTCTCTCTTAGTGTATATTATAAACTTCTGATATTAATTAGTTTAAAGCTGCATAATGAGGTGTTAGTAAGTACGATTTTTTTTTCAAAGACTAATCAAACTATTGTTTAACCGAAAATGCATAAATGACGTCTGAAAATTAACTTTTCGGTGTGAGAATAATTATCTATTTCAAATTTTAAACTATTACGATGCTAATATGGTAAATAACTTATTAAAATGGTTACGGCTATGAACAAGATATAATGCGCTATTGGTGTTTCTTGTTATTAGAGAGGTTAAAAGGACTTTCAAGGGAGAGCTGTGAGGGGGTTGAAGTCTATTTAAAATATGTCATTCGGTCGTATTTACAAAGTTACACTCTGATGACGTTTAGGTGACGTTTTTTGAAGCGACTTCCGACCCATAACACATCCCTTGAAATTCCCTTTAAACAACGTCGGGAGTTCGTCGACGTTCGAGGAGGAAATTTCTTTAAAATCGGTTAAGCGAGCTTTCAGCTGGCCCCTAACGCAATCAAGTACGTTTGCAATCTAATTTTAACAAATTGCACACCTTTTGCTAACCCAGGGTACACGTAGAATTCTAAACTTCATTTGAACAATACTAAAACAGGCGCAATCTAAGGGTATGAGTGTTGTCGAAATACAATTATTTGTTTCTTCTTGAGCCCGGTTATACCGCAAATGTCTCTCTTTGTATATTCGTACTTCAAGGTTTGTAAAATCGTGCTCGTACTTATTTCTCCAAATTCGTATTAATTATACAAGGCCTAGGCGTTTTTCAATTCAAACCAAACCAGTATTTAAGCTTTTTAACCAGTATGCTGCTAGATAAATAATACGTTGTAATAACTCTGTCTCGATTTGATGGGTTGGAAAAATATAATTATCAGTATTTTAATATTTTGTATTTAAACACTAGTATAAATATATTACGACGTGTCACCAAAAGTGGATATAAAACAGAAAGTCTGGGAGGACCCGGTAGCCCTGTTCCATCAAAAATGAGGATCCCCCAAGCATGCCCCTAGTTTGTGCCTACCCCCTTTGGCGGAGCATTACAAATGGCGCTTTACTCGCATGTACCTGCGTAAATCGGCTGATATATTATAGTTCTTCTTCAGTTCCTTAGCCACCTGATTATATAGTCTTTGGGCTGGATTTGGTGCGTCTGCTCTTTGTGAAAATTCACATGTTTGGCAAGGCTTAGGTAGATTATTGATAAATGTTTTTGTTTTATTTGAATAGGGTGTGCGGCTTAAAGTGTTTAACGAATTTAAAAACAATCAAACTTTAAAAGAACTACTAGAAGATATGTGCTCTCAACACGAGTTGTTACATTCGCATTACTCTGAAGAAAGAGGAGGATAGTGGCTTTCTGTACGCATGGAACAATTGGGTATACAATTTAGTACTTAATGAAGAAGGAATTGACCCAGTTATAATTTGTGACCCAATATATGCAAATGAACTCTCCAATCTCAGTTTGTAATTCTGCATTATTACCTTGGTTATTACTATCATTGATTAAATAACCTTATAAGGTTATTTAATCCATGTTACTATACTAAAATTTGTCTACATCCCTATCTACTGGAATTTTAATTAAGCCTTGGTTTAAATCTTCACTGGTTTGTATAGTACCAATTGAATACAAATCTTTTATAAATAAATTACACTGACTAAATTTACTTTTCGGCTTTAAAGCTAACTCTTCTGGTGTATATTTCTTACGAGCTTGAGCCACAGTGACTCTTGAACTTAACAGAGGCAAAATTTTTGAAAAAGGAATAAATTAACCAACGAGACAACGTCTTCGGGAGATTTACCAAGGAGAATATGCTTCTTGGTTTTACCGCTAGGTTAGCTAGCATCGCCCATCTGAACTATTTCCTCTGACCGTGACGTCATGAGACATACGCCAAACGTAACAGAGTCGTTCCTGATTGGCTCAATCATTGTATAGGGGAAACAGCTCCTCATTTTTGAAGGAAACCACTGGGAAAGCTAACGAACCCTTTTCCTCCCAGACTTTCTGTTTTATATCCACTTTTGGTGTCACATAATCCTCCAAGACGTAAGCAGGTTTACAGGTTTATTAGTTGCCGTAGTTACACACCTTTTTATACCAGGGCTTCTCCGACAGAGGGCCGGAGCTCAGCATATAATTTTAGCGTTTAAAGTTATGAAAAGTTACGAAAATTATAACAAAATTCAAAACTATTAAAGTCCTCATAAATATGGCGTCGTCTTAAAGTTGTTAAATATTCGACTACAAAATACAAACGGGAAAGTAAAACGTCAAATGTTCACGTAACTACCGACGTTGATGTTCAAACTTCTAGCATGGAGGATGCACGCAGTATCAGTCACGTGCTTCCTCCATGCTTCTAGACTTTCTAGAGTACTCTATGTGATTGAATTTTGCCGCTGAAAAATATCTTTCTTTAATTTTGTGATCCAGGACATTGAGCCAAGACCACCTTGAGCTAGAACTATTGTCGCCATCTGTTATCGGATTTTTATCGTTCTTCCGCTTACGCCACCTAGGTGTAATGACTCGAGAGGATCGTTTCCGATCCAATGGCATCATCAAGAAGTTATGCTACATTCCAGTTGATTTGTTTCAGTGTCGCCCCAGTATTTTCGAGATAGTTCCTTTTTTTTCTTATATTTAACCTATTTTGATGATATATTAACTTTTACAATCAATACGTAACTTTAAAATGTCTGAAAGTCGTCACAGTAAAGCGAAATTTTCGTTACGGAAGAGTCAGGGACCTCCGAAGGAGGAGTATGATACCATCGAGATGAATAGGGTAACATCCTTGACATGTTTTTACATTTGTTTACCCTAAATTTAATAATCATTTCTTTAAAAATTTTGGTGAACATGATCACCTAATGTTTATCTGTTTACTTTTCAGCAATGGAGAGCAATATTTAACAAGGTATCATTGAAAAAATAAATATAATTGAAATTTCCATTCATTAACAAAAAATTTAAATTAGTATGACACGGATGGAGATGGGCTTATTCCTTTGGAAAATTTCAAAAGAATATTAAGCCAGGGCCGAAACCCTGAATTAAACACCGATATGCCTCACGATGTTCTTGAAGAAATATTAGAAAGAGCCGATTGGGATAATGATGAAAACCTCAGCTACGAAGAATTCCTTCGTATGGTAAGCTATTGCAATGCGGGTTGTATTTTTATTAAATGTTGATTTAATTTAAAATTAAGGTTCATGCTGTAGAACTGGGAGCAGCTAGGCCCAGATTTCAGCGTTTGGTGAGATTCGCAGCTTTTGCCGTGGTACCACGAAAACAAAGAGCAACGACAGTTCGGTATTACATGGAAGAATATAAATGTTGCCCACCGCCACTATTTATGGTCATAGCTAGTTTAATCGAAGTAAGAGTGGAAATAACCCCGTTTTCATTGTATATTCTTAATCATAATATACAAATAATTATTTCCAGATTGGTATTTTTATCTATTACTGTGTCAAATTGGGGAAAGTTGGAGCCAATGAGCCAATACCAGTTGAAAGTAGTCTTATCTATAATCCTCATCGTAGGCGAGAAGCTTGGCGTTATTTAACCTACATGTTTATTCATGCTGGGTAAATATTAGCAAAAATTAATATAGATTTCTGAGGCTGTATGAGTCTTACCTTTCAAATAACAAGACGCTCTCTCAAAATTAATGGGAAACCTTCCATTTACCCAATTATATAGCACCATCTAGTAGCGATCGTAAGAACATTTTCTTTTACCTTTTGAGGAAATGTCTAATTAGTTATGAAAAATTAAAATTTTAACTATTAATTTAGATTCTTCAAATTTAGTTTAAGATGAATTTAACAATCTAATTGAAAAATGGCAATATATTCGGTAGATTACCAATTATTGTGCCAAGACTCATAGATTCTTGATATTAGTCATTTACGTAATTTGAAATATAATTTTGTTTAAAAAATTATAATTTATTTAATGTATTTAATTCCTGGGAATTTCAGATTGATTCATTTAATATTTAATTTAATGATTCAACTGCTGTTGGGTATTCCGTTGGAAATGGTTCACAAAGGGTGGCGAATTGGTTTGGTTTACTTGGCGGGTGTTTTAGCTGGTCAGTATTACTTGTAAAAAAAGGATGTTTTTTTGTTAATCAAATTGAGGATAATGTTAAATTGTTGATCTTAGGGTCATTGGGATCATCTTTGACTGATCCACACACATATTTGGCAGGAGCTTCAGGTGGAGTTTATGCTTTAATTGCAGCACATTTGGCCAATGTTTTGATAGTGAGTATCTTTGTAGAAAAATGCAACTTGGTCTTCTTTCTTATAACTGCTATGTTATTTACGCGTATACTAATTGTTGCGTATAAATTTATTACTCTATAGAACTACAAGGAGATGGAATTTGCGTGGGCCCGCCTCCTTGCGTTAATTTCTTTTGCTGGCACTGACATTGGTGTAGCACTTTATTATCGTTACTACTCTGAAGAAAAGAGTAAAACTAGTTACTCAGCCCATTTTGCTGGTGCCTTAGCAGGTCTACTTGTTGGAGTCAATATTTTGCGTAATATTAGAGTTTATAAGGTAATATCGTAGTATCTTTTTACAGAATAATTTTATTCATTCTTGAATCTTGACCATTAATATAAATTTTTTGTTCATTTCTTAAGTGGGAAATCATATTGGGCCGATGTATGTTGGCTATCTACTTGCTGTTGATGATTTTTGCTATTGCCTGGAATGCAGCTAATTCAGAATTTTACCCTGATGAGAAATACAACTGAAGTGTTAAAATTTTATATATGTTTATTCTGCTTTATGGATAATTATTTAAATGTTCACCCAAATGTTGCTGATACTTCATAGTATCAGTATTTTAATTACTTTTTAAATAGTCAAGTATAATGATGTAAGGCGCACAATATTATTATTGAAATGTTTATTTTTTTTTTTATAATCCGTCCAAAACAATGTGATTTTTTTTTAAATTTTGTATCCTAAAAGTATTCAGTGTGTTAGGCAATCTGGCAGGTACATTTGTTAAGACTATTTTTTAAAATGATAATAAATTGAAATATGAAATGATGGTACAATATCATTGAGGGGCAGAGCCATTTCTGTTGTATTTTTTTAAAATTATTATTCGATTGTAAGATGTGGACTGTTCAGTCCTCTCGTCCATTTGATTAATCAGGGCGAGATATGTGTAACAGCCACGCCAACGGGTGGGATACATGGGGACACCCGAGGCGGAAGTATTCCAACCACCCTTTGGGGGATCAGTGGTCATCCTCAATGGCCATCCACAAGCTTTGCCTCCCAGACCCTTACATTACAGGAGTACGCCACTACTCCCAGCCATTTCTGTTGTACTTTTTTTCATAGTTCATTTTATTTTTAAAGCTAAAAGCCATAACACCTTGCGCGCTAAATTTTTTTTATGAAAGTCTGAACTCCGAATAAATTATAGAGGGGGCTTCGAAGCTAGTTCCACGTACTTTCACCTACCACCAGATGACACTCGTCGATAAATGGCTTTTCCCGAAGTCATTTTTTAATCTATCCTTTGGGCTGCGTTCAGTAAGATTCTAGAAATCCACGATAAATATCGGAAATATATGAAAAATACCGGAAATAATTGAGAAATATAGGAAATAAGAAATCTAGTGTACAATTTCTTTCCAAGTGGCTACCCCCTCGGTTTTGGTGGAGGAAACCTATGTAACCTAAGTACAAATAATTTGTCCTACTTATGAAATGCAGCATTTTTGCAATTTAATTATGTGTTCTTGTAATAACGTACTACACAATCATGCTACACAATGTTTAACCATTTTATCTCTTTAAATGCGAAACGCAAAAAAATGTCGCTACTCGGTTTTCAACGTATTAGACGTAGTTCAAATTTGCCGAGTTCCTGGCAACAGACAGATGGCGATACAGCCCAAAAACGTGTTACCGTGCTCTTGTCTACAGATAGATGGCGCCACGGTTGAAAAATTCCAGGCATATAATGAGTCGATTGCTAGTTCTTGCTGGGCCACTTTTCTGATTGGCTCACCCCATCGCCGGGTATCTAGAGTGTTTTATATTTCCTATATCTATGGTTAAGAAAGGCTTAAGACAATGGCGTAGCTGATGATCCGGGGGGCCCTGCTCACCATAAATAAAAATTAAAAGTGGGGGCCTATAAATAACATTACGGGGAAAAAAACGTCTAACCCACTAAAAACTTCGTTTACTATTAATAATAACCAAAAAGTCAGAGTTATCTAGGGGGGGGGGGGGCAGAATAACAATAGTAACGGGGATTGGTGTATATAGCAACGAGGCCTTCACACCAGGCGCACAGGGAGAAAAGTCCGCGAACAAACGATAATGAGAAAGAACAAACGCGCTGAAAGGGATACACATCAGAATAATAAATGCAAAAAGAGCAATAATCTCAATCATCGCGGAAAAGCTTTACGAAGAAGTTTACAAGTGTCCAAAATCACATCTTGCCAACCCGCGTGAACGGCGGTGAGAACACCCACCACGGAGTCCGGGAGACCCCGCGCCTGGAGCGAAAGGTAGAGATTCCGCCGAGTGGTCGCGAAAGAGGCACACGCGAACAGGACGTGTTCGGCGTCCTCTCGTACCGCACACCGAGGGCAGGAGTCCAAGTTCCGAAGCCCGAAACGATGAAGAACCGCCTTTGTGGGAAGTCTGCCACAACCAAGCCGCGCGAGAAGAGTGTCCTCCAGTCTAGGAAGTTGAACGGCCAGAACGGCTCGAGAGTCAGGGTTAGGCTTCACAGCCAGGAGAGGCCACTGGGCGGCGAGAGACCGCCAGGTGCGAGTCCACGAAGAGGTGATCACTTTCCCACAGACACTCTTTAGCTCCGAGAGTGTCGAGGGAAGGAAGAAGTGCACCCCCTGAGGACGTTGAAGCTGGGTGACCCCGGCCAGTTTGTCCGCCGTTTCGTTGCCTGGCACTCCCACGTGAGTTGGGCACCAAAGGAAAGTGACGGAGCGGGGATAATTGTCACATAGATCATGGATTATTGAAACAACCGGATCAGAAGAGCATGTCAGCAGTTGGGTGAGGGCACTCTGAGAGTCGGAGCAAATAACCAGCTCACCAGGCACATTTGTCACCGCGTTGATAGGATGCCCGGAGTCCACGAAGGACCTCACGCCGACGCCTAGGTCCGGAATCGCGAAAGCCGCACCAGCAACACCCGAGTCCGAGGAGAGCGAGCCGTCCGTATAGATGACCGTAGCATCTCTGGCGTAAGGTTCGAGGGTCGCGAGCCAGTGAGGTAGTTCCCACTCCGGTGTTCGCAGACGAGGTAGATGGGCCCTGGAGTAGTTGAAAAGCCAAGTGAGATTGTACTCCTGTGCAAGGCGCCATGCTCGAAGAGGGAAAGGAAGTCGGCCCGGTGGGAAACAGTCCTCGATGAGTTCCAGAGAAGGTAGGGTAGATCGCAATAGGGAAGGATAGAAATCGGGTGTGTCAGACGCTCCGCATGGAGCGATGTTAAAGAGATCCAGAAGGTCTCTCCGAAAACGCAAAGGATGAATGGCTGCTTCGGATTCCATGAGCCGGATGGGAGTGGACTGTGGAACTCCTAGGATGACTCTGAGAGCGGCATTTTGAACCTTGTCAAGTTTGCCGAGCGTGGTAGCTGTGGCCGAGGCGTAGAGAGAACTAGTGTAGTCCAGCCGAGAGCGAAGGAGATGCGTTTAGAGAAGGCGAAGGACCTTCCTTCCCGCCCCCCAACGAGTCGCGGAGACGGCTCTCAGAAGGTTAAGCCGCTTCAGCGAAGAAGCGACGAGGACCTCAATGTGTGGGGACCAGGACAGCTTGTCGTCAATCAGGGCTCCGAGATACCGATAGGACGAGACCCGAGAGAGAGCAGTGCGCCCGAGCATGAGGTGAAGGCCGGCCTGGATCTGCTTTGATTTGGTGATGATCATGAATTGGCATTTCAGTGGTTGGAAATTTAGACCCCAGGTGATTCCATAGCACGAGATATTATCGAGAGCAAGCTGCATCGCAGGGAAGAGGCGGCTGAGGTTTGAACCGCAAATCCACGTGCTGGTGTCATCCGCATGTTCCCCTTGGTCAACCGGCCTAGGACACAGCTCGGGAATGTCGTCGAGCATGACGCAGAATAAGATTGGGCTGATTGCACTGCCCTGCGGCACGCCGCGGGTAACTGAGTACGGCTTTGAGAGTTTGCCATTAACTCGGACTCGGAAGGTACAGCCGTCCAAAAAGCTCTCCACCCAGCGGAGGAGGTTTCCATCGAGGCCCCGGCGTTGTAGCTTATAGAGTAGCACCTGATGGTGGACACTTCCAAAGGCGTCTTTTAAGTCGAGGAAAACTGCCAAACAGTGGTGATTAGTCGCCAGGGCCCCTTGAGCAGCGGTAACAAGCCGGAGGGCGTTATCGGTTGCCCGGTGCCCTTGGCGGAAGCCGGATTGCTCCGGCGGAAGCACGCAATTCACCTGCAGAAACCAAGTAAGACGGCCAAGAACAAGCCGCTCGTAAATTTTGCCAAAGTTCGGAAGGAGGGAGATGTCCCTGTACGAAGTGGGGTCTCTGCATGGTTTTCCCGGCTTGAGTATGGGATGAAGAATCGCATGTTTCCACCGCGAGGGCATGATGCCATCTGCCAAGAGACGGTTGTAGAGCCTGAGAAGGGCTGCGCGAAACGCTGGGGTAGTGGTTTTAATGATTAGGTTCGAGATGTTATCGGCGCCAGGGGCCGTGTTGTGAAGGCCGGAGATGACGCCGTTGAGTTCCGGCGCCGAGAAGGGCGCGTTGTACCTGGCCGGTGGACGTGCAAGAGAAGTCTCTGGGACGTACGCTTGAACCGGTGAGAGTTCTGGGGGAGGATGAATATTCTCCGCAGCTTTGGACGCTAGGCACTCTGCAACTTCCCTTTGGTCTGTGAAAAGAACCGCCCCCTTCTGCAGCGTGAGAAGCTTCGGTGCGAGTACGTCAGTCTTGAACCATCTGACCTGGGACCAGATTTGCGGCCGTGGCGTATGAGCATGGAGCCGATCGCAGAAGGCCCGCCAGCTGGTCTTCTTCGTCTCCCTGACCAGTTTCTTGAAGATCGCCCTTTCCCGCTTATAAAGAACCATGTCCGCAGAGAGGCCCGAGCGTTGGGCGCTGCGCCGCGCCGCAGTGACGACAGTAGCCTTCGCCGAGCAGTGGGTATCCCACCAAGGCGGCTGGCGAGGCGTATACCTCCTGTGGCCGCTGGTGAGAGGAATCGACGCCTTTGCCGAGTTGAAGAGAAGGGATTCCGCGGAGGAGACTGTAAGGTGTTCTTCGCCAAGAGCATTATCAAGGACAATGCGAAAATGCTTCCAGTCCGCTTCCGCGTAACGCCAGTGAGGGGTACTCTCTTCCTTGTGGGCATCGTGAGACGCTTCCCCTATGAGAATAGGTAGGTGATCGCTTGTTCCTCTCTGCAAGACACGCCATGGGAAACCTGTGGCCAGGTCGACGCTAGCGAAGGCGAGGTCAAGCGCGCTCTCAGAGCCGTGGGTAGGGTGACGGGTTGCTTCCCCCGTATTGAGGAGTACCATGTTGTCGTGGTCCTCCAGCCAAGTCTGAATGAGGCGTCCTTGTGTGTCGGTGTGGCGGCCACCCCAGAGAAAATTGTGTGCGTTGAAGTCACCAAGGATGATGAAGGGCGGGTCAAGTCCGGTAAGGAGTTGGTCTAAAAATTCTTTGGGGGCGGTGCCCCGAGGGTCGTAGATGTTGAAAAGCGTGAGCCAGCCCAGTGGGAGATGAATCTTCACCACCAACGTCTCGACGCCCACACAAACTGGGGAAGGGAGACGGATCGCTGGGATAGTTTTGGCTATAAGAGTGGCCAGACCTCCTCGCGCCCCGGAGCTCGAGTTGCGGGGGCAATTGCGATCGGCGCGAAATATTTCATAAAGACCAAAGTGAAAGTTACATACGTCCGTTGGAGAGAGAAACGTTTCCTGAAGAGCTAAAATAGATGGGCTGAAGTCGCCGAGAATGTCGATAATATCTGCGAGCCGAGTACGAATACCGTGAACGTTCCATTGAATGATGCTAGCGAGGGGTACGAGGAAAAACATAAATTACAGAGAAAACTAAAACAGATGGCGCTACCGGTGTCTTATATTTTTCGACCACGTTTTTAAATTTTCCTTTAATTTACTAAAATGTGATTTAAATAAATATTATTTTATTGAAATTACCGTCAATGATACTACAATAAGTCTTTAATCAAATGAATAGGAAAAGTGATTGAAATTATTATTATTTTAATATTATAAGGGTAATGATCAATAATTTTGGGTGGACGGACCTTTTTTTGTGAGAAAACAAGTAAGGCGTCGGATCGTACGCAATCCTTAGACCCCTGCACCTTGAATAAAGCTTATAGAAGTAAGAGAGGACTAGAGAAGGCCTACAGAAATGAGGTGAGAGAGGAATACTGAAAGGGCCCGCAGCGATGCCGGGAGATGCACGTGGGTAAGAGCTTGAGCTAAATGAGAGCCGCTAGGATGAACCGGAAGACAAGTAAGGCAGCGTACTAAAGGGCCGCGGTGAGCCGCAAAGCGGGGACAAGAAAAAATAAAATGTTCCAGGCCTCCGAGTAGTGCACATGCTGAGCAGGACGGGGAAGGCGCACGATCGAAGCGATAAAGCACGGCAGGAGTAGGGAAGCGATCTAACAAGACCAAGAAGAACGGACGCTCTAAAGAACGCCGCAAGTGGAGGCGCCAAATGGCTGGGTACTGCGGCGTCGGTTGGACCGAATACAGAAAACGTCCGGTAGATAGCGCAGAGAAATGAAGTGTCCAGGAGGTCATCAATGCATCAGAAAGAGTCCTGCGGCATTGTAAAGTGGCAGCAGGTGAGAAAATATAAGGTGATACCAGGGAAGCAGCTCTGTCGGCAAACTCTTTACCGGAAATCCCTACGTGCACTGGAACCCACAGAAGAGAGAAACGGGCAGTAGGACAATCGCGAAGCCGAGAAGCAAGTGGGAGTAATAAGGGATCGGTGCCGTCTGCGCGGCTAAGTATCGCAAGAGCAGAGCGGGAGTCCGAGCAAATCGTCGCGTCATCAATGCTATGATCCAGTAGCCAGAGGGCAGCCTGGACAATTGCCGCCAGTTCGACGCGGCAGATGGACAACTCAGAGGATGTGCGGAAAGAGCAGGTGACATCCAGGCTAGGAATATGAAAAGCCAGCCCAGAGTACATATCATTAGGACGACGTGAACCATCGGTAAACACTACACAGTGATCCAATAGATAGAGAGACAATCGGCCAGAAAATTTATCAGCCAACTCCATTGGGAGGGAGGATGCTTTCGTCCCCTCAATCCAATCCCCGTCAACATAGAATGGGGAAATGGTCCAGGGGGCAAAATACGACGCCAGGGGGGCACGAAGGATAGAGCGGTACAGAATGTCGACCTTGTGGATAAGAGAAAGGTGAGCTAGAGCCCCACGAAGGGAAGCTGAAGTGGGATTAGTTGGGGACATCCATTCAGCAAGAAAGTGGGAAAGAGGACAGGTGAAGCAGTGAATCCCGTACCTCAAAAGTTGTATATCGCAATGTAAAGACAGAGGAGGGACAAAGCTTACAACTTCCAGCGCACCTATAGACGCAGACTTCGGTGCTCCAAGTACCACCCGTAGGCAGGCGGACTGGATGCGATCTAACAGAGCAAGGGATGTTGCAGATGCAGTGCGGTAGGCCATCGCTGAGTAATCTATACGAGACCGAATAAGACCCAGGTAAAGCGTACGGAGATATTTGCTGGGGATACCCCAGCGAGCCCCGGCCATTGAACGGAGCAAGCCGATTAACCGGAGGCAGCGAGTTCGCAGAGCAACAATGTGTGGACGCCAGGTAAGACGAGTGTCAAAGAGCACTCCAAGGTAAGAATAAATAACGGGAACACAGTGAAAAAGGAATTAAAACAAACAAATACCAGTTATCTTCTTGCACCGGCCGTGACTCGATGCAGGGAATAGATAATAAGAACGGCCTAAGCCTAAAGAGAAAAACTTGCCCTAATTGGGAAGGGAAACACACAACTGCGCAAAAGGCTAAGCGAACCCGAAAAGGGGGTGAACCGAAAACAAGCAGCGAAAGAAAAAGAACCGACTCGGACGAAAGTTCGAGGCAGACCTTCAGTTAAGTCGGGTGGACGGACCTCCTATACCAGATAAAATATTAAAGATTAAACCTAACCAGATTATTCCGCTTCAATGGCGTCTAAGACGTTTCAGGTGTGATATTTAAACCCTATTTATTTAAGTATGACACGGTGGATCATATTCAGATTGCCACCAAATATTTAAAGTTAGTTAGTTCTAGTAGAAATAATGAAGTGTAAATCCCAACTTCCATCATATTAAGGAGAAAGACTTAATGATTCATGTTCATTTCCCCGAGATTTACTATAAATTGATTTACTTGAATTTAACTTCCACAAGTTATTTACATAATTTTTACAAATTAGCAAGGATATGGTTAAATATTAACAAAAGTGGACGAATATAAATGATTAATTCAAGTATCATATTGAAATATTTATTTATTTTATGGTAACACGTTTAATTATAGTATGAATAAAAATAACCATATGGAATTTCAATTTTCAACATCGTTTTACGCATTGTCTGCTATGATGTCCAAAGTTTGCTGACCTCAAAGAACTCCTTGACTAGTAGGTTTCATTCTGGAAATTTAGAATATTTCTTGTATTAGCTTTACGTTTAACACTTAATTGTGTTTTCAAACCAGTTAGTTTCGCTTCTATATCAAATTTATTTATAACAAAGTACGTTTTTATTATAACTATTCTCGATATAAAAGGTACTTATGGCACACGCCCCGTAAAGGCTTGGTTTGTTGTGGCCTGTAGAAATTTTGAGAAAAATGCATAGGCCAATATTTGGAATTAATTGTTAGCCAATGCCATTGTCTTTTAATACAAATTTCTACATATATGTTATGATATCCCCACAGCCCCGCTAAAACCCGTTTTTTATTATAAATGTCTTTAGTGAAGCCTGTCGCTCCCATCTTCTCAACGCAGCAGAGCATATCGCTCCTATCTTTTCAACATAGCGGAGCATATCGCTCCCATCTTCTCAACGCAGAGGAGCATGTCACTCCCATCTCCTCAACGCAGAGGAGCATATCGCTCCTATCTTCTCAAGGCAGAGGAGCATATCGCTCCCATCTTCTGAACGCAGAGGAGCATGTCGCTCCCATCTTCTCAACGCAGAGAAGAATGTCGCTCCAATCTTCTCTCGTCAGAGGAGCATGTCGCGCCCGTCTTCTCAAGGCAGAGGAGCATGTCGCTCCCATCTAATTCTCTCGTCAGAGGAGCATGTCGCTCCCATCTAATTCTCTCGTCAGAGGAGCATGTTCCTCCCATATTCTCTCGTCAGAGAAGCATATCGCTACCATCTTCTCTCGTCAGAGGAGCATGTCGCTCCCATCTTCTCAACGCAGAGGAGCATGTCACTCCCATCTTCTCAACGCCGAGAAGCATGTCGCTTCCATCTTCTCAACGCAGAGAAGCATGTCACTCCCATCTTCTCAACGCAGAGGAACATGTTGCTCCCATCTTCTCAATGCAGAGGAGCATATCACTCCCATCTTCTCAACGCCGAGGAACATGTCGCTCCCATCTTCTCTCGTCAGAGGAGCATGTCCCTCCCATCTTCTCAACGCAGAGGAGCATGTCCCTCCCATCTTCTCAAGGCAGAGGATCATGTCCCTCCCATATTCTCTCGTCAGAGAAGCATGTCACTCCCATCTTCTCAACGCAGAGAAGCATGTCGCTCCCATCTCAACGCAGAGAAGCATGTCGCTCCCATCTTCTCTCGTCAGAGGAGCATGTCCCTCCCATCTTCTCAAGGCAGAGGATCATGTCGCTCGCATCTTCTCTCGTCAGAGGAGCATGTCGCTCGCATCTTCTCTCGTCCGAGGAGCATGTCCCTCCCATATTCTCTCGTCAGAGAAGCATATCGCTACCATCTTCTCTCGTCAGAGGAGCATGTCGCTCCCATCTTCTCAAGGCAGATGATCATGTCGCTCGCATCTTCTCTCGTCAGAGGAGCATGTCGCTCGCATCTTCTCTCGTCAGAGGAGCATGTTCCTCCCATATTCTCTCGTCAGAGAAGCATATCGCTACCATCTTCTCTCGTCAGAGGAGCATGTCGCTCCCATCTTCTCAACGCAGAGGAGCATGTCACTCCCATCTTCTCAACGCCGAGAAGCATGTCACTCCCATCTTCTCAACGCAGAGAAGCATGTCACTCCCATCTTCTCAACGCAGAGGAACATGTTGCTCCCATCTTCTCAATGCAGAGGAGCATATCACTCCCATCTTCTCAACGCCGAGGAGCATGTCGCTCCCATCTTCTCTCGTCAGAGGAGCATGTCCCTCCCATCTTCTCAACGCAGAGGAGCATGTCCCTCCCATCTTCTCAAGGCAGAGGATCATGTCCCTCCCATATTCTCTCGTCAGAGAAGCATGTCACTCCCATCTTCTCAACGCAGAGAAGCATGTCGCTCCCATCTCAACGCAGAGAAGCATGTCGCTCCCATCTTCTCTCGTCAGAGGAGCATGTCCCTCCCATCTTCTCAAGGCAGAGGATCATGTCGCTCGCATCTTCTCTCGTCAGAGGAGCATGTCGCTCGCATCTTCTCTCGTCCGAGGAGCATGTCCCTCCCATATTCTCTCGTCAGTGAAGCATATCGCTCCCATCTTCTCAACGCAGAGGGGCATATTTCCCATCTTCTCAACGCAGCGTCTTTACTATGGATTATACCACACTATCAGATTTGAAGGTTCGGTCATTGTACAAATAGGCCTCTACCCAGTGGCGGACACAGTGTGTCAGAATTTATAGATAGGACCATTTGATCAAAGCTAACATCTCCCAGTTCGCCTACGCCCTTATGGGTTACAAGAGCCGGATTCCGACTCCCCGGAAAAGCCACCAGTTATTGCACACTCTAACCCATTTAGGGCCCCAGTGGCGGATACAGAAAAAAGCTCAAGGGGGGAGGGGGCGCTAAAAGACATCTTAAGCTATCATGGGTGTAATAACAAATCATCAAGTCACATGCAAAGCTTAAGCCCCCCATATGTATCCGCCACTGCCTCTACCCGAAGTCAATGAAATATATAAAAACATATTTGAATTATGTTACTCTAAATTAATTTTTTCATTTTATATTTCTTATTTAAAGACATCGCGGCAGTTTTGAACATCAACTAGGGTTTTTCTAGAATCAGCAGGGATATTTCCTGTTAACCACTTAACATATAGGCAAATCATTGGCCCGCAACCGTATTTATTGGTTCCCCCTATAAATTCATCGGACGACGCCGCGGTTAACCATTCTGGGTTTGCTAGTTTAAAGTAACTAGAGGCTCGATTAAAAAATCTAATAAGGAGCTGTTGTTCCTGTACATGCTTTCCTATATAAGGAATTTTCTTTATGGAATGACCATATATAGTATGAATCGTAAACTGTTATTTTAAATAGACTTTTTCCTTTGGTGACCATATTTACTGTAAATAGAACCAAAAGTGACATAATTCCCAAAAGTGTGTCAATCGGACCTATTTCTGAATGAATGTTACGAGCGAAATACAAGTTTGGAAGGGAGAAGGGAAAGTATGTCTTGGGGAGGGAAGGAAGTTAAAACCAACAAATAACGCCTCGTAGTGAGGAACGGAGGAACTAAGTAGCACTGGTTCTGTGGAGATGCTATCGCCATCTACCTACGATATAAAAAAGATCCAGAAAGGCGAGAATAAATAGTCTTTTATGTGGTCGATCTGACGATCTCGAGTCGAGCATTCATTAAACCTTTAGCATACGAAAGTGCAGGGATTGTCACACTTTTGGTAATTATGTCACTTTTGATAGCACAAAATGTATTTTAAAGTTTATCGGTATTAACGTTAATTCCATATTTTGCATATTCTGATAGTTATCTATATAAAAACGCAATTGATCGTCTTCTAATTCCCTGTCCTCGTCCCTACCGGTAAATAAAGAAATGCGTTTATAGAATGAGGTATATATATATATATATATATATATATATATATATATATATAGTTGTTTTTTTTGGAAAAAAAAATTAAAAAGATAAAAATAACTGTCTATCATAGAGCAATTGAAAAAGCTGTTAGAGTTCACTATAATTTTCATTTCCCGTTTGCCTAAACGCAATGTTTTCTTAACTGTCTTAGCTTTAACTTCAGAGATATGCCTGCAGAAAACTTCAACTTCCACTTCAACATTGTCAGAAAAAAAACATCAACTGCTGAAATTGCCTCTTCGTATTCGTCCAAGAAGAATTTGGGTTTATTAACCTCAGGAAATTCGGAATTAGCCTCTGGCAAATTCGAATACATCTCGGGAAATTCCGAATTAGCCTCTGACAAATCAGAATAAATCTCGGGCAATTCGGAATTAGCCTCTGGCTGACCAACAGTAGGTTTTTCGAGTTGAGACAGATTATCGCTATCCGCAGTCTCAGACGTACGAGAAGCTTTGTACCTTAGCTACCGCTCTCAACGATGGGGTGCGGACAGTGGCGGGGGGGGGGGGGGCTCGAGCTACGGGGGCGGGGGCGCTAACCATAAAAAAATTAAAAGAGGGGCCTCATAGAGATTTTTGCGGGGGGGGGGGGGGGCTCTGAGTTCTCAGCTACGCCACTGGGTACTGAGTGACAATCTATCCGTCCTTAGTGGTGTCCCCCAGGGCAGTGTGTTGGGACCTCTACTTTTTTTATCTACATCAACGACATCCCCGCCGGAGTG
Organism: Leiobunum rupestre; assembly: GCF_980474605.1. NCBI lineage: Eukaryota > Metazoa > Arthropoda > Arachnida > Opiliones > Sclerosomatidae > Leiobunum > Leiobunum rupestre. Next base: position 42,440,977 of record NC_143394.1, read on the forward strand.
TGCTCTGATCTTAGACTTTATGCCGATGATCTCAAACTTTTTCGCGTAATAAAATCATATTTAGACGTTCTCTCGCTCCAAAGGGATCTTGGGGCCCTGGAGTCCTGGTCAATCAATAATGGTCTTAATTTTAATGAATTGGTAAATGTAACCACGACGCTAGTCTCCCTACACCGTACTACGCAGAGTCTCAAAATTTCGTGACCTGGGTGTCCTTATCTCATCTGGCTTGAAATTTCATAGTAATATAACTAAAACTTGTTCGCGTGCAAATAGTCTTCTCGCTTCTCTCCGCACTCATTTTCCGTGCGTTCCCGTGGAAGTCATTACGTGGTTGTACAATTGTTACGTACATCCCATATTAGAATATGGTAGTTCGGTCTGGAACCCGCATTTTGGAGTCGATATCAATCGGTTGGACAATGCCCATGCTCTTGCCTCAAAAATAATTTTCCCTTCGCGGTCCTTATCACGTGAGCTGCGAATTGCCTCTCTCAACTGGCCTTCTCTTGTTGATCGTCGTTCCTTCCTCGATCTTGTAAACCTTTATAAAATTCTAACTGACTGCGATCAGTCCTTTTTCGTTTTTAAGAACACCAGTGATCTATAATCGTAATTCTAGTAGGTAGTCGTGTTTCCATCGAGACCAAAATCCGTCGGAGTTGATTCTTTTTCAGGGAATGACCTTGAAGGCAAAGCGGTTAGCTGACTTCCTACTAAGAAGTGCGCGGGTGTCAGAGGAGCTGGATCGCCCGCGTCCTGGTAAGTGTAACAAATGGGCCTCGAGTTTATAACTGCTTCGGCTTCCGTTAAGTAGGTTGTGATTTCGTCGGTGGTGAGGCGAGCTTGACCCATAGATCTTTTAAGACAGCCCTTAACCGATCTGACCAGACGCTCCCAGAAGCGGCAAAGCCTCCCCACCAGGCTGCTCTTTCGACTATGTAGTGCCAGGATATTTTATGATCGCCTAGGTAGCGAGATATTTCGTGACTTCGAACGTTTTTAAACAGCGCCTTGAAATCTTGCTCGGCTCTTTTAAACGACTTCGCATTGTCAGAAGAAATTGATTTAACTATCCCTCTGCGGGCGATAAATCTTCGGAATGCTTGAAGAAAATTGTCATCTGACATGTCGTTAACCAGATCTAAATGACAGGCTCGTTAGACAGCGCGAGTGAATAAGGCTATGTAGCACTTGTGTCCATCCTTAGTGTATAGAGGTCCGGCGAAATCCAAACCGCAATTTTCGAAAACTGGAGCCGGAGTAATACGGAACGACGGTAGTAGTGCCATTTCAACGGCTGATGCTCGGACACAAGTCCAGCGAAATGGTAACAGTGATATACCACCTTTTTAACAAGCTGTCTACCGCTTGGAATCCAAAAACGTTCACGAACTTCCACTAGGGTGTCGTTTACACCTGCGTGAAGTAAACGTTCGTGCTCATTATAAACGATCAGCTCCGTGAAATGTTGCGAGGAGAGGATCCATGGATGGCGTTCACGGTAGGTTAAAGAAGATGATGACGTTACGCAAAGCAAACCGTCGTTGTCGAGAAATGGCTGAAGCGATTGCATTTTCGATTCCTTGTCTATCTGCTGCCTTTTTCTAGGGCAGCTAACTCTACAGAAAAGTTGTCTTTTTGAGCGCGCTTTATCCAGTATTTCTCGGCTCGGTCAAGTTCTTCGGTATTTAATACTTCTAAAGACCGTTCTTCCTTCTTCCTTCTGCAGTTGTCGGCAAATCGGTATAACCAGGCTGTTATTCTATAGACAGGTTGAAGAAAGCAACCACTGAACCTCTTCAAGTCGAGAACGGGTTCTGTAGCTGGTTCGACCACTACGACGCCTTGGATGATAGCTCGGCATGGGCTGTTCAGTCTGCCGTAAAGTGGATTCTTTCGCCATTCACAGTGACAAAAATAAGAGTTTCGAAAGTATGGCTTTCATCAAACTTTTCTGGAAGAGTGTGATATGGAGCCTCGGTTATGAATTTCAAAATTTATTAGTGTGGTACTGCTCTAATCACAGATTAGAGCTTGCTGTCTATGACTGCACAATGAAGTCAGTGGTATCAAACATTTCACAATCTTTATAGATAAATTATACAGTGTATACTAACAATCGCCCAAAAACCAAAATGAGCTCAATAGGGCAGCAGCTTCGCTTGAGGCACAAATTTAAAAAAACGGAAGAACTTTATCTGTTCGATGGGTTGCAGTGGCGTAGACAAGGGGGCAGGGCCGGACTGGCTAGTAGTTGGCCCCACCGGCTATGCAATCGTGTTGGCCTCATTTCCCATTAATGCCAAATTCTTCCTCTTTGGCCCGCAATTTGAGTTGGCCCCGATCTGACCGGCGATCACCGGTTAGCTACCCGGGTCAGTCCTGCAAGGGGGGGGTTTCCGGGTCCAGACCCCCCTTGGGCCTACCTTTGACTGTATTAAATTTCCACCCCCTTCTCGAGCCCCTCTTAACCATCAAATACTTCGACCCCCCCTTGACGAATTTCTGGCTACGCCACTGATGGGTTGCATCAAGCAAACGTACAATTAATGTTGTATTACATAACTACCAAGCACTTCGTGAACATTTTGAAACAGCTTCTAAGGATTCGACTAGAGATGCAAAAGAAAGGGCTAAACTGAACATTATGACTGATGTAATATTTTTAAGACATTTACATGCTGTCTGACGCTCTTGACGAAATGGGGGATGTGTCAGAACTGTTGCAGCGACGAAACATTACTCTTGTTGAAGCTGATAAAACTATAAGAACTACAATTAGAGTTTTCGACTCGATGGCTATTCAAATAGGACAAGATGAACAAAAAATATGAGTTTTTGTGGAAATTTTTTTAATAAAATAAAAGTCTCGAATTTCACTTTATTTCATTTTTATTTACCTCAAATAAAATATCGGAAGCTTTGAAAGGAAACACGTTCCGGTTCGCGAATAAGTCAATGTCTAGCACTGGTCCGAATTGAAGAAAAAACATTATATACCATGCATGTGTGTACACAGCCAACTTTGATTTCTCGCGCTACAGCGACCATCTCATTCGTTGACGTTTCTGTGTTAACCCATGGACTGTAAATTTTAGAGGACGAGTAAAGCGTAGCCTTCCCCTGTAGAATTTTGGTTTCCCCGAGCATCAATCACTTCGAACTAGAGAGAGAGAGTCCGTCAAGGTCATTTGTACCACCCATAGATATAGACCCCTCCCCCCGCATGTTATCTGGAAATCTGGCCGACCGAAAGACACGCGCTTTAGTTTTTTTTATGACCTTGAGCGACTCCCGTCAGCCTGATCGGTGAACGGGGCGTAAAATACCTCGGGAATACCGGTCCTCTAAAATTTACAGTCCGTGGTTAACCTACATAGAAATCTCATAGGTAACTAGAATGCTGCCGTGTAACTGGCCACGGCCGTCTCGAGATCTGCTTCGCGCTCATAGCGGCCCAGGCGATCGTACGAAAATCGCGTATGGGAAATTAGTTCAAAAACTTCTCACATCGTTTTATGGCGCTAGTCTAGCCCCCCCTTGAGATAATTCACAGCCATGTTATCGAATGGGAGGAACGGCGCGGAACTTTGGAATTTCAATTATTATCGCGTAATGTGTAATTTTTTGTAAAATATTTTTTTAGTAATATTTAAGTTAATTAATAATAAAAAAGTTAAACACCTCTTCAGATTTTTTAACGCAAAGTAAAGTTTTGAAAAACGTTATTAAAATTTGGTCATTCTGGAGCCAGAAGTCACCGTCGACGTTTCTGTATAAAAATGTAAACATAAACACGTGGTTCTCCTTACAGCTGTATTTTTGTTATGTAGTAACTTCCAGAGGCCTGTGTTTTGTATTAATGTTTAAAAACTTAATTGAATTAAAGTAGTAAAATAAATGAATTTAAAAAAAAAACAAATGTGACTTCTCTTGAAGATTATGTAAAAGTTTATTATTAAGGTATTAACTTGTTTTTTTAAGAGCCAAAATAAGTTTAATAATACATAATAGTTAGAATATAGGATGATGTATTATAATGATAATTTATACAGGACTAGTTGGAATATTGTTTAACATAGTATGATTATTTATTCAAATATTGACTAGTTGAAATATGGATTAACGTGTGATAATTTATATGTGTTGACTAGGTGGAATATGAGTTAACATATAATGATGATTTATACTGGCATGGATTAACTAACTGTCACTTGGAAGATCTCTATGAATGAAAATAGTGATGGAAACTTGGAAGGTATTTAAATCTGATAAATATAATAAACCTAGGTGGATTTTCCACTGAATGATAGGAAAAATTTAGAATTTACAACTTGAGTACTTTTTGAGAAAGAGGCTTATGCACAAGTTCTTTCACTTTCTAAAATTTTGCGGACAGAGTTTTGGTAATATTTGTGATAATTAGGGGTACGACCTTTCTACAAATTAAATCAGCAATTTCATGCGGGTGATTATTATTCAAATCACATTGGATGTAAGGGCATAGAACAATTTTTGGCCACAAGTGGATTTCAATGTTTTTTAAAATTGCAGGTGAATCCCAAAGATAGGGTACAGCTCTCTCTAGAATGTTGTTACTATATCCAATATTAGCCATTAACATGATAAAGCTTTGCTGGGGATACCTAAGGTTTCCTCTGTCGGATAATTTAAATGGTGAGTCAGAATTAGGCACAATTCGCAAAAATGTTTTTCTTCTAGGATTTGCTAGCCGTCCAAAGCATTTAGTATGTCAGTAACTTCAGATGGTAATGTAACTTCATTGCCGTTAAAAATAGTGGAAAATTCATCGAGTCTAGTATCAATCATGGCTGATAGATCTGTGAAGCTGTCTTGGGGAACGTTAGATGTTTTAGGTTTTTGACTAAATTATTTTTCCCATAGTTTCATTACCGATTGGAATGCTTTGCCATCAAATATTGTGACACAATCTAATTATCACAAATTCCGCTATTTATTATCTGAACATTTATCTGCCTGGTCATGATCTCGTAATTATTTTTTCATTGTTTTCTTAATGTTGGCTTTGCTTTTTGCTTTTAATTATTTGTATATATCTCATTATTATTACTATTATTATTTTTTTTGCTTACTTTTATACAATTTTTTATATTCTGTTCATTTTCAATCCTGCGATTCTGTAAGTCTACACATAAGTTGGCCTATGCGGCTTTGTAGATAACCTCTAAATAAATAAATAATGATATAGTGCATCTCTTAAGGATGGATTCTTGTCAAGACAAACTGGAAACCAGATTTAAGGAGGTATGACACGCAAGATATTGTAGACAATGAAGTTATTCTAATAGATTCATATGTTTCCTTTGTCAATATTTTCTTCTCGCAGTCGGTTTGAACTTTTTCTAGACATTGAGGAAAATAATTTTCTAGCAAAGAATGGACACTTGTTCTGATTTTAAAACTAAAGTTTGAGAAATGTGAACTTAATTTAAAGAATAATAAAGCTATTTATTAAATAATATGAATAATATTTTGGTTATTTATTTAAAATTCTGATAAAATAAATGTGAATACTGGTTTGAAAACTTAAAAACTTGAAACCTGTGAAAAACAAAATAAACTTTGGTTAGGCTTAGCAACTAACTAATATAACTCAATATAAGCATATTACTTTAATTAAATAAATGTTTTAAATGAAAACTTATTAGATAAAGATCAAATCATAAGTTGTACATCCCAAACTTTCCAGAAGTTTTTGAAAAACAATGCAAAAATGATTAACTAGTTGAATTTACCGCCATAGAAAACTATTAAATATCCCGCTGATTTTTTACATTTAAGGGGGGGCTCGGACAGCGCTCCTAGTGTTAAAAAAAGGTATTCGCGGAAATACATAGGAGAGGAAATCTTTGCCTGGGCCGCTATGAGCGCGAAGCAGATCTCGAGACGGCCGTGAACTGGCAAATGGGCCAAACGCCGTGGCAGACGATAGCCAGATCTCAGCCAATCAGAGCTCAAAGAGTGGTTCTGCCAAGAATTTAATGTCACCAGAGAGAATGACGTCACCTATCTCCCGCTATAGTAGCGGATCCAAGGAGGATTATTATCCTCCTTGGCGGAACCACTCTACGACCTCTCATTGGCTGAAGGTTCAAGGCGAACTGGCGTCAAGCTCGGCCGTAGGCGGCAGCATTCTACTTACCTATGAGATTTCTATGGTTAACCTATGAGCAAAAGATGTGTATGACGTCAGCGTCCCTAACGGATTATTATTTTTAGTATAGTTTTTACATTGAAGACAATATAACCACCGAGCGTGGCACTGACCTCCTACACATTATAGTACAGTTTATAGGGGGAAAATACTTGCTCGCGGAATTTCGACGAATGTGTTGGCCGTAGTAGCGCGAACAGCGCGTGATAAAAGTTGGCCGTGGTGTGTATGAAGTTACGTCAATTTAGCGCAGGTATACCCATTTAAAAAATAGTCAGATATGAAGTAAAAACATTTAAATACCACGTTTGTATAAAGTTACGTCAATTTGGCGCTGGTATGCCCCTGCTAAGCGCAGGTAAGTCCATTGAAATGTAGTCGGAAATGAAGTAAGAACCATTAAATATCACGTTTCTATGAAGTGTAAGCCCCGTGCCCGAAAACATCTTAAAATAGTTTAAATTAACATCAAAAATGTAACAAAACATAATCGCTTTGCTAGCTCATGTATGCCCATCTATAATTTCCAGTTTAAATTAAGTCAATTTATTTTCAATAATTAAAAGTGATTTAAACTGAATGAAAATGTAGGTAAAATGGATAAACATTGAAGTTAAAGTGATATCAAAAGTGGTGATATGTATAAGCTGGCCAAGTGCACTCTTATCTTGGCATGGGCTCGACCTAGGTTCGTGAATAAAAATCGACTTCCTTTTCTCTTTGTTAAAATCTTGGATAAAGAATTTTATCTAAGTTCAAATGAACCGCCAATTCTCAGTGAATCAGGCAACACTGCCCCGTGTATTGAGCAGGACACGGCCAACTTTGATCACGCGCTGTTCGCGCGAGAGATGCGCGAGAAATCCAAGTTGGCCGTGAGCAGGACTACTGCAACATTGGACCTTTAACCAGCCAGCCATAAAATCATTAAAATGTTGGGGAGATACTTTAAAAACTTAAGACCTGGAATTAGTTTGCTTCTTAGGCAGTACAAGGTATCTTCTCATAATCAAATTAATAACTATGATCCTGGAAATCATGAAAATGAAAAAACATTAACTGACAAATATGCTTCGCAATCCCCTGAAACGGTGATAACTTCAAAAAAATTATGCTCTAAGCCTTTGACTCAATTAGGATCGGAAGGTTATTTAATGTTTCTGTATATTTCGATTTATTTTCATTATACCTTTTAAACCTAGTTGATTTTTACAGATTTAATTACTGAACAGTTGAAATCTGCCCGTGACGACCAATCGATTATGAAAATTATCAAATCTCATTACAAAGTTATGAATAACAAGCACCTATACCTTGTTTACTCTAGTATTTTTAATATCTGTAACTCTAGGTATGATTAGCCCTATTTATATGAATATATCTTATAAATTAATTAAACCTATCTTTAGGAACAATCGAAAACTTGATACTTCAGATATAGCGAATAGTGTTGGTTTTAAAATATTGTGCAATGCCACTTTGAAACGGATGCGTTTCTTTGAAATGGAAGAGGTCATCCTTATTCTTAAAGTTTTAATTGAGCTTAATATACCACAAGACACTGCCATTTTTCAAGCAACATGCCAAATGTTGCGTCATTTTGTTAATGACTTATCATTACAACAAATATTGTTCTTGGATCGTATATTTAATCAAAAAATAGATCCAAATACAAACTCTCCTTTGGTTTTGGCCATCAAAATGGCATTACCACTCATTTTTAAAAGTCAATTAGAGTATCAACTTGATAAAAACAACTTGGGCGCTGTTGTAAATTGCTTCCAAATGGCCTTGCAACACAATATTAAGTCTCCCACCGTTGATGTAAGTAATTATTTTCATAAATCATATTTATGGTCCATAATTTCAACCTTTTTTTTTTCTTTACACTAATTAGAGCATTCACAATATCATCTTAACAAAGGCAGATCAGTTAAACCAAGATCAAATTAGGGGGCTATTTTTTACTATCGCACGAATGAAGTACCAAGATGCTCCGCAATATACGAAACTAACTCTCATTGTATTGCAATTCATGACTAGTTTTATTCAAGATTTAAATTGGAAACAAATTACGTCTATTTTATCAAATTTAACTAAAAACAATAACCCAAATATGAAAAACGAAAAATTACTTACAATTTTGTCCCACAAGTCTGTAGTAGAAAATTGGGAATTGTGGAAGTTGAGTATTTTGCTCGATGTGTTTAACCATTTTCAATTTGTTTCCACCGAAGTGATTGACCTAGTTGCCAGCCATATTTTAAGAAATCCGGAAGAGCTTACCACAGATAATAGAGTTTCTATATTGAGTCTAGTTAGGGCATTTGCGATGGTGAATATCTCAAAAAAGTTTATTTTTACGTATTTGCAGTTAAGAACAAAGTTTTTTAAATTTCAGGCAGATTACTTGCCTGGTGCTTCGGACGAGTATTTGAAGCACTTGGTTAATTGTGAAGATAAAATAGCAAAATTGGAATACGGAGCTCCTCGCCTTTTTTTGAAATTTGTCACCTATCTCGCTATTTTAAAGGCAGCAACACCAGAATTGCTTAGGAAAGTTCTAAATGCTGATTTTGTAGATTTGGCCTTGCAGAGAACGCAAAAAGGTTGAAATTAATTGACAAATTTTTACAACCTACTCGTTACTAAGTAATTTTTTTAATTTATCAGAAAAAGGACCCAACATACTTCAATTATACAGAGTTTTGGACACTGCTGCTAGACTAGAATGTCAAAACTACGAAGGCCCCTTTTTAGATCCAGCTCTACTTCAGCTTAGCATTCAAGAACGTTCCCAATATGTAAAAACAATAGATTTAGTGCTTCAAAATTTCTTGGAACTTGGGTTAGGTGGTACTCAGTTCATGCTAAGTGGCTTATGGACTCAGTTTGGACATTTTATCGGTATATTTTATACATTTATGTATTTGCCAAATTCAGTGCTGAAGATTTTTATATATTTTAATTTAGATCATCTCATTGTAATGAGGAAAGGCGACTATCCTATAGCTTTAGGGCATTCCTTAACGACCCCGGATGCAAAAGATGGTCTGAAATATGTCGAGGATGTAGTCATACCTCAAGATGCCAAAGTGTAATACATTTGTTTTTATAAAAATGTTTTGAAAGGGAAGCACCAAACTTAAACCAGTCACAGAAGCTTATAAAGGATGAAAAACTCAAAAACTGTTTTAAAAAAATATGAGGTTGTTTTATAACGAAATTTTAAGTGGCTTCCTTCACTTGTGAATGATTGCAACGCACTATTCTGAAACTTATAACGTTTTCCATTGGGCTGCTCCGAGCGCCGTAGGATTGCCTGAAAAATGAAATGTTTTCCATTGGGGGAAAAAGGATCAGCTCTGAGACGGATTCACGTTTTCCATTGACATGCTTGCTCCCTTGGGGATTGATCCGTGCTGCCCCGTCCCTTGAGAAGAAGCGAAATTTTCAGAACGCTCTGATTGCCAATGGAATATGAACTTCATACACTTGCTTGACTTGCGGAAAATAGCAGACGATGCGCCGCTCTCTTAAAAATTTGTATTTCATTGGAAGCAATTTAGATCGGTCCTCTGAGCACCTCCGATCTAGAGCAATGACGTAGGAAACAAAATCGTGTCACTCTCTGAGTGGTTTCAATGGAAAACGCTATGAGACAAACAACATTTTTGAGTTTGAGGCTCAAAAATCTGAGAGTTATCCTTTTCAACTTATGGAAATTTATATCATCCCCTTACATCTGATTTTAGCCACGTGGTCCACACTCCATTCCAAAACTCAACAAGAAACATACGCGTGAGAAGAACACAATAACTGCATTTACGAGTACAGTTATCATGAGGGGCACTGAAACTAAAACAACTATTTTCATACATTTAAACATTATTTGTAGTTAAATATTTTTTTGATATACATCCAGGGTGCCCTATATGTGAGCAGTCCATAGTAATTTATAGTGAAATTCTTCACAATTATTGCTTGGCGGTCTCTATACAGCAGACGTCTTTTACACTTTTGTATATGAATTCATGTCTTGCTCAACTTTTAAAACACAAAAAAGCCAATATTTGGAAATCTTGGTGCTTTCCTTTTAATAAGTTTGTGACACATTTTACAAGTTTATAATTATTGAAGTAACATAGATATTATACTTTAAATTATCCCAATGACCCCTCATAATATGTGTAAAGACTAACAACTTCATGAATAGGTGTTTCCATAAAATAAATATAGAAGAATAAAACGTTTTTCTCTGTGTCATGAGCTTTAGCTATTTTATACTTTAATGGCACGCATGCAGTGGCGTAGCTAGGGGAGGGGGGGTGGTCTGCACCGGGTGACACCAGACACTGAACAAATAAAAACTTACACAAACTAGACCATGATATCCGCCCCAGGTGTCACCGATGCTAGCTACGCCATTGCAAACGCTCTATCTTCAATAACTATAGTTAGCGACGTAGAAAAAGACATTTACACTTGACCTCCTGTATTTTATAGAAACACCTAGTGCTAGTAGTCTTTAGAAATCCCCACGAGCAGAATTTTTGAAAGATTAACTAAGACATTTAACTTTACCAAAATTGTGATGAATTATTGAATTGAACCGTACAATTGACTTCTTCACCCTCGATTATTTGTTAATTTGAGACCCAGTCTTTTAATTACTCAACTGCTCTGTGGAAGACTCCTTAATTTAAATCTTTCAGTGTCATATTTCAAGATGTAACAATGTTATATTACTGGTGATAATAGCAGATAATTGTTTATATTTTATAGATTAGCTGTCACTGTAGCTAGGCAGGAATGGTTTACAACTAATCCTACAAGACAAACTGCATGGGCTTCGGTAACTATTAACAAACTTAGTTAAAGCTTAAATGGCTAGAAATTTATTTTATTTTTCCTTTTAGTTTCATCATAGGACTTTAGATCAACTTGGTTATAACCCAGTAATTGTACGTTAATTTTTTTATAGTATTCAAATGCCTTTTGACCTCCAATTCATTATCAAAATCAATATACGAACATTAAAATGTAAATTTTCTGTTCGCGTAGCTTGGTCCTCCTATCTTTACGAAAGGAAAGAGCCAGGATTTACTTGGTGATTTGGATAATGAAGATATTGAAGGTTAAAAGGCCAAATTACTTGTAAAGGAGAATAAAAACGAGTTCATGTTTACCTAGTTTTATCCAGAGGTAATTCATGGCCTTCTTGATCATGAAAAAATACCCTACATAATGAGAGAGATAAATGAAGTTTTATCGATTAAAAAAACAGTTACGCTAGGAAACAATAATTTAAATACTTGAACATCTAGTCTTGTGTAAAAATTTTACAATTAAAGTTTGTTTAAAAAAAAGTGTGGTTTGGTCTTTTTTTACAAATTGTTCAAATCAATTCAAGGTACTAAATTTATCTTTTGGAATATTTCCTACTAAAACCAGGGGTGGTCTTTCGCATAATTAACTCCTATTTCATCATAAGGACAATGTGTTTTGCGTTATTAAGACAATGAGAATATACTAACTTTTTTGTATAAGTAGGTTAATTTTGTAATAACTTGTTAACTATATTTTTAAAATAAAGTTTCAAACTGAAATATAGTAACTCGACAATTCTATTATAAATACATTTTTAGGTATTTGGAAATTGTTTATTACATAATTTAAACATTTAAAATGTATTTATTAAAAGGTTCAAAACAAAGTTGATATTCTCAAAACTTGATTTTTCAATTTACGACTTTTTACAACTTGAATTTACCGCCTTAAATTCTTTTATGTTGCGCGGTATCAATGACTCAACACATAATCGAAATAAGCCATATAGCATATGAGTAGCTGAAAGTTAAGAGTAGCCAAATCCAAATAATTAGCGTAACTTCTTCCTCTATAGAGTAGTAGCAGTCCTTAGCTTTAGCTATGGCTGCCATTTTTGCGCAAATTTTTTATCTATAGGAAAAATCATGGGCGACGTCAGAGTGCCTTTACTCTATAAAGGCTTCCCAAAATACCTAGTGGTTTGGTAGTTGTTCACGGCCCTCCCGAACCACAAATGTAATATATTTAAAATTTCTTTTATTTAAAATAATAATTAGTAAGACACGATACTTCATAACTGGCTATAAAAAAATTTATTTTACAATGTATAAAATAAAAACACTTTGAAAGCGGACAAGCTTTCGAACCGTAGTCCCGGTACCACATTTTGGTACATCAGCTGTAGCCCCTGAAGGGTAATTGCTGAAAGTTGTTGCTTGCTCTTGCCAATCTAAAAACATGTGCGAAGGAAAACGATGTAACTGCAATTCTTCTAGCCTATCGTGTACGTCTTATTGCAAATGCGAGGGGCGATAATTGTCAAAATAAATACTCAGTTAATCCAGTTGTTGTAGAATTTGACGATGATAAAGACGAAAACTGATAAATATGTCATTTGAATAAATATTTGTATACATATTTTAATTTGTATAACAGCTCCCCTAGTGGAATACATTTATAATTTAGGGTTTTTTTTAGTATTGTGCCGACCAAGGGATCGCAAAATTCTTTAAAATAAGATATCACAAGCCTACATATTATTTCTACGAATCACAGTTAAGGGCTTAAAATTATCACAGTGCCCCTTAATGGCAGTTATGAATAACTTATTAATTTAACAGCATCGAAATGACTTAGGGGTCGTAAAATACTTTTAAATGAGATATTACAAGCTTTGGAGCCTATATTCTTTGCAAGAATCAACATTAAAATATCACACTGCCCCCTGGTGATAGATATTGGCGATTCATGAAAACTGTAATATAAAAAAGTCCAATATCTATCAAATGACACCTTAAACGTAATATTCGGACAAGGCGTTAGGGGGTAAATCCGGCCGTTCAGTGTTATGGTACAGGCGGCCATCTTGATCATTAAGATGGCCACCGACACGCGATATTTTTGATTTCCTAAATTTTCACGTGTTCTCCGGATTTTGTTTCGAAGGGTTTCGTGATTAATAAATGTTGAAAACCACTGTTCTACAAGTAATGAATTGTGAAAATAAGATAATCCTGCAGCCCCAGTAGGTAGAGGGCTTTGAAATCCTAGAACAGACAGTGACGGAGCGAAGAGTAAAACATTTATATACTCTCCCTCTCACTGGCAGGCAGTTTGCATGGGCCGTGAGTAGATTTCCTCACCAAATAAGTGGGCAAAGCAGCATTGAAGCGAGAACTGTTTGATTGAGATTTAAAGAAAAGGAATTTATTTACAATAATTACATTGAACAGATTGAGAATAGCTTAGAAGTTAAAATGACAATAAATCGTGATTTATCTGGAGCTTATATACCAAGAATTATTAGCGCCTTTGATTTCTTATCGTAGTCGAGATAAGAATTAATTTTGTACTATTTTTTACCGAGATAGTCGCGACAGGCCACTAAACAAAAGCAAATTCCAGGAAATCTTTTTAGTTCCTACCCAGGCTGAAAAATATAATTTTTCAAACGATTAACTGCTTTCCTATATTCGTACCATTTGAAACACGTGCGAAGCAACATTACCCTACTCATGTGCTTTTTGTTAGCTGAACGGTCAAAATATTACTTCGGCACACATGCCTTCGAGGCGGAGAAGAAACTCTTTTATTATTTTATTTTTTGTTGCAGATTATCGCAACAAAAAAATAAAATAATAATAATAATAAATTTTAAATGTTGTGTAAGGTTGAAAAATTAATATAAATATGGATTTGTGGGCCAAAAAGTGACCAAAAATAATGTGTTAAAAATTGGAGTAGCAGTGGACTGTGATTTGAAAGACTGAATGAAGTCATTTTGTTGTTCACAGAAATATATTTTAATACTATTAAAATGAAGTTGACATATTAATCAACAATAAAAATAATGTATGTCCCTTTAAAACCGCACCTATAACGAGCTATAAACTGGTTTTTTTTTCAGTTCGAAGAACTGTTTTTGTTATAATTGATAGTTAATAAAGTTTTACATTTTTTTACGTATGAAATTATAAAGGTCAAATCTTGTTTTAGCGCGGTTGGCAGAGATATTGAGATAAGAGGGACAAAGGGTAGAAACCCCAGGTGGTCTACATAGTTCGTTTTTATGTCAATCGGTATTTACTTTTCAAGTGTTGCTTACCTTACTCGTAACTTCGTAATTTATTGTACCTACGTGTTTTTACCTCTCCGAGGGGACAAAGTCCCCTAGGAGGGGTTATACAACGACCGTGTCTGTCTGTGGGTGGGTCTGTGGGTGGGTCTGTGGGTGGGTCTGTGGGTGTGTCTGTCTGTCAGGACTGCGAACGCGTTCGCATTTTCGGTGCAAAGTGTAATCACTGCGTACGCAGTTTCTCAAAGGGTTGGCAAAACCACCGTGCGACGGTGAGCGTTAACGGATGCATTTGCGGTTTGGTTTGGATGGTGTTTTTTCGCTCACCGTCGTGACGGTTTGGTGTATTACGTTTTTGTAATGTTTATGCGTAGGTTGTGAGTGTTGAATTTGTTGTGTTTGTGTTCTGATGGATGTGCATGTTGAGTCTGTTGTGTTTATATGGGCGTTTTCTCTCCAACTTCTTCTTAATGACTTTGGGACGGACCGAGTGCTGAGTGTAATGCTACCTCTCAACGTCCAATGGCAGGGTTTCCACCAGTTGTACACGGTATTCGTCTTAGTATCAATTTGCGATCGCATCGGGCGGGATTTGAACCCGAGACCTCCTGATTGACAGGCGGACGTTCTACCACAGAACCACCGACACTTGTTACACCTTATTGAAAATTAGACCTTCAGCTTTATCGGAAGCGTATTTAATAGAGTACGAAATTTTGGTTTAATTGAAATAGAATTGAAATTGAAATTATTGCATCGAAGAAATTCTAATTTAGCGTTTCTCTATTGATTAAAAACAAATGCGCCACCCAGGTTTCGAACCCAGACCATTCGGCTTGGCAGTCGAGCGCTCTACCACAGAACCACCGATAGCTGCTTAGATTCACTGAAATTAAGACAGGCATCGTAAGCATAATAGGTAATAAAGTCTTTTTTTATTAATGAATTTATGAAGGCCTAATCTGGTATTTTTTAAAGGTTAAATCTTGTTTTAGCGCAGTCAGCCGAGATTAGAGGGTTAAAGGGTAGACCCTGTGGGTGGTCCACTTTCTTAACGACCTATATATAGTTCTGTTAATTCAAAGGAGATAATTTAACGTTAATTGCTTTAAAAGCTGGCGGTTAGTCAAGTGGCTCTCTGTGCTTTGTTGATGGTAAGGTTTTTGCTTCTTGTAAATACATTTGGTGTGGATATTTGGATATCTACGATTTCTAACGCAGTCAATGATTTCTTGGGTGTGCGAGTCATTATATGATATTGGAAATTGGACGGCATTGGTCTTTTTCACGTGGTATGCGTCACAACGTCAACAGGAAGTGAACGAGTCGTCCACTACCAGATATCTACGGTATCTTCATCAAGGGCGAGTGTTGAAATAAAATGAGCGTTAAAGATGCGGCAAGTATTTCGTAAGCGAGTAATTCCAAAAAGCCTCTGTAGATATTTCATTAAAATTTGCTTCGTATTATATTTAACTGATAAACTTGTTCTGTAAAAGGGTTTAATTCAATTGTGCATTGTTATAGTACGTCCAACTTACTGTTGTAACTACTTAACTTATGATATTCTGAATAAATTAAAATTGGTCGTTTCGTCTCAATTATTTTAATTATAATTAAAATTTTATACCGGGCGGGATAGAAATGGGTTAATATTTTTAACAAATAACTCTAAATTGCGGAGATATATCTTTAAGGGTTATCTCGAGAAATTAATACCACTAGGGACAATTCTTCCGAGGAGAGGTATATTTTGGCTTGCCAACTTGTTTTATCGGCTTTAAAAGTGTGATACATTTTCATTAATGTGGTTACGTTGGTTTTATTTATATTGAGATACGCGCTGTCGTTTAGTCTTCACTATTCAGTTAAGGGTTTTTGCGTGCGTAATAAGCTGGGAATTGTTAAAGGGAATATAACCTGCAAAGCAATCTTTACGGAAGACCCCTTCAATTTTTCAAATTTCCCTGTACAGTGGCGCCAAACATTTTTAAAGCGAAAGGCGAGAGCGGCCAGAGCTGCAAGCGTTGGTGTTCCACACCAAATACCTGAGGTTATATTCCCTTTAACGTTAAGGCATTTTTGGTTTCTGCTATTGCAATTTTTAATACTGTGGGTATTTGGATTGACTTTTTCTTGATTCCTAAGTATTTGAATTAGCTTGTTGTTTGGTTGGGTTATTATAATAAATTTTTCTATTGGTTATTTTTCTTGGTTTTTTTTATTTATCGAAAGTGTTGATAATGTGAGGGAGAATTCATGTGTTCGATTTTTTATTTGCATTGATTTTTACCGGCTTCGTTGAGTTGTCCTGGTGAGCCCACCATGGACTGTAAATTTTAGAGGACGAGTAAAGCGTAGCCTTCCCCTGCATATTTTTATTTTCCCCGAGCATCAATCACTTCGAACTAGAGAGAGAGAGTCCGTCAAGGTCATTTGTACCACACATAGAGATAGACCCCCCCCCCCCCCCCGCATGTTATCTGGAAATCTGGCCGACCGAAAGACACGCGCTTTAGTTTTTTTTTTATGACCTTGAGCGACTCCCGTCAGCCTGATCGGTGAACGGGGCGTAAAATACCTCGGGAATACCGGTCCTCTAAAATTTACAGTCCGTGAGCCCACGCAGTTTTTATCGAGGGGTAAGACACTCTCAGATAATCTGTACACCGAGTTCGTGCATTTAGCACTGTTAAAGGTACGGCAGTGTACACCGAGTTCGCAGAGTGTCTTACCCCTCGGTTTTTATTAGTGCTTTCACTTACAATTGTTAGTTTTTGTTTTCGCTTAAACTTTTGTTTTCCGTATATATTTCATTGTTTAAGACCTATAATACAATAGGTTGGTTATTGTCTTTATTACTAAGCTAGCGTAAGCATATATGTGGCCGTACAGTGTATCACAATGGACGTATAGTTACAGGGTATTAAATTGAACAACTTAAAATAGTTTCTCGCACGTATATATTTTACGTTTCGTGAGCGTTCAAATAATTGTTAATTTTGTATTTTCTATTTCTCATTTTTGTTACTTTAATAACGTTTTTAGTCTAAAGTGGGTTTTTTTGTTGTATTGAAATTTGTTTAAGGCCAAAACATTTGTAATATTTATTTTAATTATAATAAAAAATATTCTACCGGTTGGAATAGAATATGGCGGTATATCGTTGAATGCTGTTTTCAGTAGTTAATACGCCCAAGGGGTATATTTTGGCTAGCCAACTTATTTTTAGAAATGGCGGGACGTGGCGTATGAGCGTACCTTGACGATATTATTGTAGCATCTGCGGACTTTGAGACACACATTAAAACATTGGAAAAAGTGTCTAACTTGTTGTCAAAGGCGGGCCTAACTATTAAAGCCTCAAAGGCGCAATTCTGCCAAAAAGAACCCGCTATTTTAGGACATATAGTCAGGCCCGTCTTAAGACCTTTTGGGGCCCTGGGCTAAATTTCTTAAGACCTTTTTGATCCTCAACGTCAGCCGTTGTAATTTGTATGTCTATTGTCTAAATTCAACTTCACAATAATCAAACCAAAATTTTTAATTTCAAAAGTATAGCATAGGCCTACTGAAAATTAGATTTTTACTGACAGTGACTCTCTGTTAGCTTTTGGAAATTGTTGGTACCGTAGGATACGCGATGTTGGCGATCAGTCAATTTACTTTAGACGTAACTAAAAGATATGTAATATTAAATTAGCATAAATAATATTTAACCGACTAAACCCTTATTCCTAGAGTAGAGACTGTATGGCAGGCCTTTCCGGGGCCCTAAAACTGGCTGGGGGTCCTGGGCTGTAGCCCATTTAGCCCATGCCTTAAGACGGCCCTGCATATAGTAAAGAACTCCGGAATAATGGTCGACCCAGCAAAGACTGAAACGATGTGAAATTTTGCAACTCCGAAAAATGTTAGACAGCTACGGCGTTTCGTAGGAATGCCATCCTACTATTGACGTTTTGTTCACGATTTCTCCAAAATTGCTAGCCCTCTGAATGCGCTGTTGCATAATGACATTCCTCGGAAATGGTCTGCTCAGCAAGCAAGCGCTTCTAACGTTTTGACAGACCGATTATCTTCAACCCCGGTTCTTTACACCCCTGATTATAATCAATCAATTAAATTTTTTAACGATTCCTCACTGACAGGTCTCAGAGGCATCTTGGCTCAGCACATCGATGGTCAGCGCCGCGTTATTCAGTTCACGAGTAGGTCACTAACCGTTCCTGAGCAAAACCATTCTACGACGGAGCGTGAGGGTCTCGGAGTTGTTTGGGCCGTGGAGAAATTCCGGCCGTACGTCAAAGGCACTCACTTCAAAGTCTACACCATTTAGTGTTGTCAAAAACATTTTTGGTTGCCATGCAAAACGGTTGCCTATGGAGATATTTCCTTTTAGGTTTTTTCAAGTTACATGAAGGTCTACCAGAATCCCGAGTTTGAACTAAATCGGTGTGTTACACCTCGGGTAGTCTCCTTGTCAGTAAGCAAATCGAACACGACCCCGACCACATTTTGGGCGCTGACGTCGAAAAAGCCCATTCTCTTAGGGTTGTTAAAGATGTAGCCAAAGCACTAGAAAACGCCCGTAAAATTATTGAGAAAGCGCAAGCTATTCAGAAGGCTCCTTACGATAAGCTTATTTACATAACACTTCAAGAAAATATTTTATCACGCGCGAATAAAAAAAATTAATCTTTAAAAATTAATGCCTCTCATACTGTCGCGGGCCCTTCAACAACAGAATTCGCTAAAAGAAACCGACTTGCAAAGGTAACCTTTAACATTTCTATGGTTTGAAATTGCTAACTACGCAGGCACGTTTTACGTCATAAGATTAGATAGTAAGAGCCACCAATGGACAAAGAATGATACAACTTGGAAAAGGTTAAAATTTTCATAACGGTCCATAATGTAAGGGGGCAAAAATCTTTTAATCTAAATATAAGTTAAATTCGGTTACCTCTATGAGTCATCTGTTTGTGATAACGATGAAAAAAACTATAGCTACGCCAAAAAGGTATAAATACAACCGCTCAATCGTCCAGACCTTCAAATGCAGACAGAATTCGTAGTCAACGCTTAAAGACTCTGCTCTAATGAAAAAATATTCCTGTTTTGTTATAGGTAAAGTATTGTTTAATTACTCTATTAATAATGTATATGTAAACCTATCATAAAATCTGGACTAAGCAGTGATGGGCCGCTCTTGTGAGCGGCTTAGTTATTTTGAGCGGAGATGAGCGGTTAAATGCCTTTTTTACATTAGCGCTAAAATAACGCTCAAAAATGCCCAACACTGGGTCTGAGGTCACAAACTACGAGTAATTCAAATATGGATGAGGTAACCAAGTAAAATTAAAAATGTTGAATCTAATTTTAACTCTGAATTTGTAACGCTAAACAATAAACCAGACAATATTAATAAACTTTCAAAAGAAAATGGTGACCAAATAAATAAAATCGAACTCGTATGAAAGTTACTATAGACGCTATAGAAAAGTGTGTACAAGATATTCCGGGAATTAAGTGTAGATTGGATCAGGCTTATTGAGAAATCTCTAGCCTTCGTAAAAACACTTACTCGAAAATAGAACACAACCTAATGCTTTAAGACAATTTAGATGTTTCTATAAAAAGAAACCCAGATATTAACCACGAAGATAGGAAAGACTTAGCAATAAAGTTTCCGACCTTTTTCAAAACTCGCTTTTATTAAATGTTATTGTCTCACCTAATCAAGTATTTCAATAAAACTAGAGTTATCATATACAGAGCAGATACATATGATGTAAAAATGGATATTAACCTCCGAGCTTTTGCACGTACAAAATTACCCCTTAAATTCCAATGGATTAACAACAACAATATTCAAATTGACAACAATCTTTATAAATATGATTTCCAAGTGGCTAAGATTTATTTAATTGTTATTTTTTATGATTAATATAATTTCGCGCAAGTTCTAATGCGAATTTTTCTAATTTATTTGCAATTTTTTAACCACTCTAAATAAAGAGGTACATATTTTTGCCTTAACCGAAACTTGGTTTAAAAATAAGAGTTATGATCATCTTGAAGCAGTGGCGTAACTAGGGACCCGCAGAGCCCGCGACTGCGGGGGGGCCCATGACATTTTCACAAAATAGGGGGCCCTTTCGTCTTAAGAATTAATTTTTTGCTACGAAAATTATGCTAACGCTTGATAACCAATAAAAAAGTTTTTTTTATAAAGGGCCCTTTTGATATCCTGCGGGGGGCCCAAACCTTGTCGTTACGCCACTGTATTGAAGGGTATAATAAGAGACCTGATCGAGAGGGCGGGGGTGAAGGATTTTATTCCAAAAATAACACTCATGTTGAAATTAATGAACGAGTAAAAATAACAAACGAAATAGTAGATATATTTGCTATTAAAATACCAAATATTTACGTATGTATCATCAGTAATACCACTTATGGTATCATATATAAACCTCCCGATACCTCTGTAAATGAATTTATAACAATTTTTGAAAAAAACCTTTGTGAATTGTTGATACTTCAAAAATAATTTTAGGAGACCTTAATATTAAGCTCCGAATATATAGTAGTGATTTCAAAAAACTTATTGACCTAACAAATTATTTTAATTTAAAACAAATTGTTAAACAGCCAACCAGAATATTTGGATCTCTGATTGACGTATTTTTTACTAACTTATCAAATATAAGTCATCTTGAAGTCATAAGCGATTGGGATTTAACTGGGTGAAAACTCGGAACAACTCCTTCCGCGTTGAGTTTGCAAGTTCTCTCCCCACTAGTTTAAGGGGTTTTCCCTCGAGCTCTTCGGTTTCCCCTTCCATAAGAACTTGTTGAGGTTAACGGTAATAGTTAGTGTAGGGAGCTGTTGGCTCGCGTGGCATGAAAGGATGGCCACCACCCTCCTACGCATTGTAACTCGGGCACCTGAATTAATGGTTTAAAAGTCGTTTGGGTATTAGTCAGCTGATTATTATTATTATTATTGATTTTGACCATTCGGGAATTAACTTAAATATTCAAACAATACTTGCTCCCAAACCAAAAAATCAGGTTCAATCGCAGTAGGTAGGATTTGAACCTACGTGGGAAGGTCGCAATATATTTCTAGTCTGTTTCCTTTACCGATCAGCAACGACTGCCCCTCTTCACCGGAATATGAGTGATATAAAAAGACCGATTTCCAAAGCCGAAGAGATAAACAAAAACGTTTTAACCGCAGTCGGCAGGATTCGAACCTGCGCGGGACGATCCCAACAAATTTCTATTTTGTTGCCTTTACCAAAGATCGATATCTGAAGGACCGATTTCCAAAGCCGAAGAGATGAATAAAAACGTTTCTCAGATAATAATATTAATAAGTTAAAAGTGATTTGGAAAATTTTAGCTTTCAAGATTACGCACGTCAACCGAACTACACGGCTTCGATACAGCCGAACTACACGAGGTGCGTGGTTTTAGCTTGCCACACTTTTTTTTTGGCCGTACTTGGCTTCGATTACGTGTCAACCGAACTACACGGGTTCGATACAGCCGAACTACACGAGGTGCGTGGTTTTAGCTTGCCACACTTATTTATTTCTTCTGGCCGTACACGGCTTCGATTACGCGTCAACCGAACTACACGGCTTCGATACAACCGAACTACACGAGGTGCGTGGCTTTAGCTTGCCACACTTATTTATTTCTTCTGGCCGTATACGGCTTCGATTACGCGTCAACCGAACTACACGAGGTGCGTGGCTTTAGCTTGCCACACTTATTTATTTCTTCTGGCCGTACACGGCTTCGATTACGCGTCAACCGAACTACACGGCTTCGATACAACCGAACTACACGAGGTGCGTGGCTTTAGCTTGCCACACTTATTTATTTCTTCTGGCCGTACACGGCTTCGATTACGCGTCAACCGAACTACACGGCTTCGATACAACCGAACTACACGAGGTGCGTGGCTTTAGCTTGCCACACTTATTTATTTCTTCTGGCCGTACACGGCTTCGATTACGCGTCAACCGAACTACACGAGGTGCGTGGCTTTAGCTTGCCACACTTATTTATTTCTTCTGGCCGTACACGGCTTCGATTACGCGGCAACCGAACTACACGGCTTCGATACAACCGAACTACACGAGGTGCGTGGTTTTAGCTTGACACACTTATTTATTTCTTCTGGCCGTACACGGCTTCGATTACGCGTCAACCGAACTACACGGCTTCGATACAACCGAACTACACGAGGTGCGTGGCTTTAGCTTGCCACACTTATTTATTTCTTCTGGCCGTACACGGCTTCGATTACGCGTCAACCGAACTACACGAGGTGCGTGGCTTTAGCTTGCCACACTTATTTATTTCTTCTGGCCGTACACGGCTTCGATTACGCGGCAACCGAACTACACGGCTTCGATACAACCGAACTACACGAGGTGCGTGGTTTTAGCTTGACACACTTATTTATTTCTTCTGGCCGTACACGGCTTCGATTACGCGTCAACCGAACTACACGGCTTCGATACAACCGAACTACACGAGGTGCGTGGCTTTAGCTTGCCACACTTATTTATTTCTTCTGGCCGTACACGGCTTCGATTACGCGTCAACCGAACTACACGGCTTCGATACAACCGAACTACACGAGGTGCGTGGCTTTAGCTTGCCACACTTATTTATTTCTTCTGGCCGTACACGGCTTCGATTACGCGTCAACCGAACTACACGGCTTCGATACAACCGAACTACACGAGGTGCGTGGCTTTAGCTTGCCACACTTTTTTATTTCTTCTGGCCGTACACGGCTTCGATTACGCGTCAACCGAACTACACGGCTTCGATACAACCGAACTACACGGCTTCGATACAACCGAACTACACGAGGTGCGTGGCTTTAGCTTGCCACACTTTTTTATTTCTTCTGGCCGTACACGGCTTCGATTACGCGTCAACCGAACTACACGGCTTCGATACAACCGAACTACACGAGGTGCGTGGCTTTAGCTTGCCACACTTATTTATTTCTTCTGGCCGCACACGGCTTCGATTACGCGGCAACCGAACTACACGAGGTGCGTGGCTTTAGCTTGCCACACTTATTTCTTTAACCAACCCCCCAAGGCACCTTGAATCCGAGATGAAGGTGACTTTGGAGAGAACGGGGGAGGGGGGGGGGGTTGCAACCCAAAAGCGCTGCAAAATATGTACGAAGTTGATTTTTTTTGGTGTCGGTGACGAGTTGCCAGATGGGCGGTTTTCCCACCTGATTGGGTTATTTTTCAAAGCACTTTGCGGGGGAAAAAGCCTTGGGTAGAAGGCTGGTTTTTGTGGTTTTCTAGGGCATGCACGATTTACGAACGTTGGTTTTCACCCAATAGTGGCTGTCCAGCGGTTTAGGGTATAATTATAATGTATAATGTGTTAAACGGAGGGAAAGTTGAATGAAAACGAGGCGATAACGGCATCGTAGAAGAACATGGGGGGAAATTTCACGTGACTACACTAATATTAGGCCACAATTTTGTTAAAAACAAAAATTATACTCGTTATAAAGTAAAAAAAATTATCGCTTCTATGAAATTTTCCACTTTATTTTGTGAAAATGGGCAATAATTTGTGCTATTTTTCGAAAAAACATTTTTGACGGTGGGCGTTGTTTTGGGGATAGTTAATAGTCAATCAGTTGTTAACTGGTCAAAAAATTAAGTACAGGTTAAGAGGGGTGGAAATTCGCACTTTTCTCGGTCTTTAAAGGGAATATAACCTCAGGTATTTGGTGTGGAACACCAACGCTTGCAGCTCTGGGCGCTCTTGCCTTTGGCTTTAAAAATGTTTGGCGCCACTGTACAGGGACATTTGAAAAATTGAAGGGGTCTTCCGTAAAGATTGCTTTGCAGGTTATATTCCCTTTAAGTGTCGCTTATCGAAAGGCTGAAGGTTTAGAAACAAGTTCGCAAAGGCCGATAATATTATATCACTGCCGCCGTTTAAAAGTCTCAATAAGTTCAGTGTTTAAATATGTAATTTCTTGCTATAGTTAATTTCTTTATGAAATTATTTTTAATTTAATTTAAAAATATATAAATTAATAGTAAAAAATAGTGGATTTAATATAATCGTTAAATTTTTATATTTTAAGTAAAAACAAACAAGCCTCGGTAGAGATGAGTCTGATTTTCTTTTGGAGGAGGGACTACTGCGCGTTTTCAAAATGTAATGCGAATTTTTGGGAACATTTTTACGGGTTTACTCTGTAAACACTGGCTATCTATCACTTATAGTATTAGCCTTACCTATTTTTTACGGATGTATATTCTGGTTTATTCCTTTTATTTTCTATACTGTTAATTTTACCTAAATCGGACATTTTTTACTCTTACCCGAAAGTTTTTCATAGCATCAAAACAAAATTTCATAGAAACACCTCAACTAAAATAATTAAAACTAAAACAACCTGAGGTTCCAATGTAGTGGAGGAAATACACAATAAGTTGAAGTTATAGGTGAAATGCTTAATTCAAAGTAATATTTCTGGATATCATGACCCCATGAGAAATAGAAGACCATAAAGCACTCCTCATTAAAATGAGTTAATGCGACGTTATTGAAAACTCACACACCCAATATGCGACAACGAAATAAAAACCGAGATTTTTTACAGTTTTTATCTAATATATTTTAGATATTGTCGTTTGAATTAGTTTGACCTAGACTTGTTTATTATCGGGAATTGTTATCGCGTAAGTCGTTAGTACTTCATCATAGATATTGAATCTGCTCTGTTCGATGTATGCAGTGCCGAATTTACGTATGTGCTAGGTGTGCTACAGCACCGGGCCTCGCTGGGGCTAGGTTTCCACTCTGATCTCCTCCAAAACGTTGTACCACGAATAATAGAGCCTGGCCGCCTTGTAGTAATTTTCACAAATTTCCCGGGATTGCGTGTTTTACCTCTCCCGTTCCTGGTGAAGTATGTTTATAGACTGGCTCGTAGTTGTACCGGCCACACAAATAAAATCGTCAGAAAGGTTCAGTTCTTGGTAAGTGACAGTTTTCAGTATAAAAACTTCAGAAGTAAATTAGTTAATTAGGTTATTAAATATTAGATTTTAATAAATAGGGCAAATCACAATTTAAACACGTTTTTTATGTAGGAGTTTAAAGGAATCACTATCTATTTAAATGAATATGTATTTGTAAAAATATAAAAGTATTTCATATTATGATTATCAGTTTAAATATTTGGTTTAAATGTCAACCTATTTATACCCTAAAAATTTCGTAACTCTAAATCTTGTAGTTTTTTGAGAAAAATGCCCAGTCAGAGCAAAATTATATATTGATATAAATTTACTAAATCGTTAATTGTCCAAATGAATTGCAATTTCTTCAATTACGTTGCCAAGCGGAGTAATAAATGCATAAATTTTAAGCCGTGATGCGATGTCCACATCCGCGTTTTTGGTGGGAAATTGGCGTCCAATGAAAATTGAAGACTCCTCTTGTGCCTGCTAAGGTACATTTATCAATTTTATGTCCTAGATGTTGAGTTGGCTGATTTAAATAATGATTAAAATCAAGATTTAAATAAAGTTATTTTTAAAATAAAATCATTGATTTAAATCGCACAATGTATTTCAATGGAGGAATAAAAAATGGCCAAAAATAGGTGCTTAGAAAATAAAATAAAAAATCTTAGAAAACTAAAATATTAAATAGTAATTAAATTTAATTAAAATTTCATTTAATTCAAGATTAGCTAACTGATCAAAGTCAAATATTCGTTAATTATACAGGAAAAAAGCCATTAATTGTATAAAATCAATAAATTCAATAAAATAAAATAAATTATTCGCGACTATTATACGATTTAATACGCAACAAATAAGTTTTTATTCGGATAATTTTCGGATATGGATATAAAAGAATTGAACGGAAAATTTCGTATCCGAACGCCGAACTCTATTAGTAGGTAGCGGCCAATAATGAAACATTTTGGGGGAGGGAGGGGCAACAGGAATACTAGAACTGATATTCCCAAGACTAATAAATTTAACTATAACAAAAACCCCATTATTTCCATTTATCAAACGCTGGGGTTTTAAGTTGCCTTTAAAACTTAAGTAAAATCTAAAGTTTTAAAACCATCTATATTATCTATATTATAAGGAGCGCTTGGTACGTCGGTCGTACGTTCGAGCTTTCAGGAATGTTTGCTTAGTCTGTTATGAAGCCAAAGGTGGGGCGGCGAAGAGAAAGCCAGCGCGGGACGGAGAGAGAAGCTGCTGCCTTTCGCTTTGTTAGTGGCTCAACTATAGCCTTTTTGTGTTTTTGCTTAGTCAGTAATGGTACCAAAGGTGGGGCTGCGAACCGGGTGAAGACACAGGCGGCACGGGACAGAGATAAACCGGGACTGCCTTTCGCTTTGTTACTGTTCGACCAGCCTATAGGCAGAGATAGCGAGGCGCCAGCGACGTCTCTCCCCCCCCCCCCGCCTCCCACGCTTCCGCGGAACAGAGGGAAACCGTGACTGCCTTTCGCTTCGTTAATGAGGTGGTTCGACCATAAACAGCGCGGGCCAGAAGGGAATCGGGGCTCGGGGACGAGCGTATTTGTTTCTGTTCGTCATGAGGGGGGAGCAAATCTGCCACATTGGATACAGGGGGTTTACAGGGGTACAGGGGGAGAAAGGCTAGGTTTTTGTTATTTTTTCGGGGGAAAAGGGTACCCCGGTAATTCTGCAATGGGGAAAAGGGGGAGAAGTGCTTTACTGGGGTAGTTGAACTATGAGGAAAAGGGTACCATGCAAATTCTCGAATGGGAAAGATGGGTAGGGAGCTTAATGGGGGGGGGGGAGTGCCTCTAAACACACAACTAGCTGAGGGCCGAGCTTCTCCGCTAGTATAATATATCAATAGGGACCTGGCAGAATGACGTCACGACGTACGTTTGGCTACGGGTGCCATGCTTGTATGTTTATTTTCCAATTGGAAAAAACATAAGTGACGAGTTATCTACATCATGCTGCCAAATATATACTCAGGGTGATAACTAAAAATTATACAAGACCTATAAACTCAAATGTATTTTCGCTAGGAATTTGAAACTTTCAGGACACAGAACGCGCAGGGCGTCCATAACAAAGGAAATTTCCATGACCTTGAACCATGTCTTCAAGGTCATTTAAAATTTATCTCGAGAACCATTAGCGATAATAAGGTAATAAAGCTCCTTCCACCTAAAAAAAATAAATCAGCCCAGTATATCATTGGTTTCACGAAACGGACGTCTTAAGACGCGATTGAAGCGTATGCGGGTGACGCTTTTCCTTCCCCCTCTGGGGCCGTTGTGAAATTGGAACATGATTCCCCCGATTGTCTAAGTATAGCTATTCTCCATAAGTAAAAATAAGTGGGATATCTTTATTTATCCACACTCATTTACTGTACTCTGAGCTTCGTAGGTGTAAACAAAATCGGCATAAAATCTATAAATTAACTTTTTCATTTGCAACAGATAACCCTTCATTTCGAGCGTACTTTCAACAATGACGAACGACTACTTCCGATCGTCCCATCGAAACGGTGGTAACAACTACAGGCCAGATCTCCCTTCTGCGGAGGACAGAAGACGGGACGGAAATTTAATAGTTTTGACCAACGAATATCGGCGGCCACCATTGCTGAAGTTGCCCTCTCCTTGTCGACCCAACGCCGATGGCAAAGTAGAGGACGGCTTTCAACCGTCGCGCCGGTCCGCCGAATATTCCCAACACCAGTGGAGCCCCTCGCGCGTCGACGGAAGAGCTTACCAACTCAGCCACAGAGAAGCTATCCCGGATAACTACCGGGAATTCCCCAGCGGTGGGTTTGCGTCGCGGGAAGGTCAGGAGCGGTCGCCTCGTAGCTACAGCCCGAGGCACATTCGCGACTACAGAGACCACCACCATAGGGGAAGGAATAGCGAAGGCCGCTTCCTCGGACGGGGCGGATTCCGAGGCAGGGCGGTAGGATATAAGAGTGCCCCAATTAGGGGCTTTAAAAGGTTCTTCAGTATGGACGAAGGCCGACATTCGAGAAGAGAGGATTGGATAGAAAAAGGTCGTTACGAGGAGCGTCGGCCTCATTCGCGGGATGACCGGCGTCAACAGTCAGAAGGGAACCCTTTCCACCAGCGTGGCTGCCCACCTTACAACCAACGCCGACCAAAACCTCCACCGCGATACGAAGAGGATCGCGAATACCAAGGCAGATCAGTCGAATCGGACGAAGAGTTGGATTGCCGTAAAAGCAACCGTCCCTCTCCTTGTAGACCCTACGCTGATGACCAAGTAGAGGACCGTTTCCTACCATCGCGCTGGCCCGCCGAATATTCCCAACACCGGTGGAGCCCCTCGCGCGTCGCCGGAAGAGCTTACCAACCAGGCCAGAGAGAAGCTGTCCCGCATAATTACCGGGAATTCCCCAGCGGCGGGTTTTCATCGCGCGAAGGTCAGGAGCGGTCACCTCATAGCTACAACCCGAGGCACATGGGCGACTATAGAGACAACCATCGTAGGGGAAGGAAAGTGGCCCGGTGGAAGGAGACGCTACCACCGCCAACACCCGCTGCCACTGAACTCGACGAGGACAGTAAGGGCAGTTTATTGACAGTCCCATTGGAGGGCGATCGAGTCTCGTCCTGGAAGAGTTCCGCTTCCAAGGAGGACTCTAGTGACGAGAGCGTTCACACTCAAATCGTCGCCGAAACCGGCTCGTCAGACGTATTATATCTGGATACCAGCTCCGACGATGACGCCAATTCCCTTAGTTCCTCGGACACCGTGCCGTATCCTAGACGCGAGAGCTTCAGCTCCACGAGCTCCTCCAGCGACTTAGACGTCTTCTATCGCGACATTGACAATTTTCAAAAACACATGGGTTTTATTCGGCTTAGAAGTCAACCTGAGAATCCGATCGTGGTTAAAAAAGAGAACGATACTTTTGAAGGCCAATTCGGACGTACAGGGACTTGGTCGGAAACATTCGTACCTGATTTTAACAAATGTGACCTCTTTTCAACGCCATTACCTCCCACTTCGGTCGTTTTCTCCTCGCTTCGAACTGTTCCAAGCGTGTCGCATCTAGTCGCTCCCATTTTCGGGAAACTCTGGCGGACTGAGAAGTATTTTCCCACTAAAACTCTTACAATGGTTTCGTTCTTAATCTTGGAAACGAGATTGTCTCCGTCTCTGGAACCGTATGAAATTCCCGCTTGGTTAACTCTAATAATGGCGTCCTCCAACGCGTCATTTGCCGTAAAGGTTTCCGCCAAACTAGTTTCCAAAGATGTGGCTGAGAACATGAGTTCCAATGAGACTAAAGACGTTCGGAATCTAAAAAGAGACATAGAAAGCGAGAAAACGAATGCTGAGAAAAGCAGCAAAGTCAACGATGTCTGGGTCAAAGCGACTGAGACCTTCAAAATGCGACAATGCGTCATGAAAATGCCAACCAACCAAAATTCGTCTATGGTTCTAACCTGGAACCAAAAAATTACCAAGCCTCCCACGGAAAATACTAGCGCCGTACGAGCTCGACCCACGGAATACTTGCCAAATAAAGATAGTCCATTGACCCTGCCAAATAACGCCATTCCCGTGGAAACTCGTAAGACGCCATCGTCGCCAATTGTCTCACCGGACCCTCAAAATCCGGAGGCACGAAAACTTAAAACCCGTCGACCTCCTGCCAGTGCCATAAACAGACAATTTTCTCTGGAAGAAACAATTCGACCGCACCAAAACGCGTCTCTCAAGCGAAGGCCCAGCGCCCCTGCACTCCAAAGGCCGGCGAAGGTCCGTGTCACTCTGGATTCGGAGGAGCCCAAACGTAGTCACGAAACCGAATACTTCAGACCTGATCAGCCGGCTTTGTATAAAGACATTTCATCCAAAATTGTTCACCTAAAACGAAAGAGACAGTTGGACATGTCCGCTGTCCAAACCCTTCCAGACGAAATACCAACGAAGTCAAAAAGCTCGAACCAAAATACCGATCGCAAAACCAAAGACGCGAGAAAAGATAAGGACCAAAATAATAAAATAAAATCGAGAAACGCCAGTATGCCGTCACTTAACGAATTAGTCTCGTTTCCGAATCAGCCAGCGGAGACCAGTAACGAGTCATCATCACCTTCGAACGAAAGTCAAAAGGTTATCGTCGATCCCCGTCTAGTAGGCCTCGCGCCAGAAATCTGTCAACTATTACTGAACCGACAAAGGTCAATGGCTGTCACCACCGAGAGCGTCGAAGAATTTCATTCCTCGCCTACCGGCCGGGAGTGGAAAGTTCACGAGATAGACGACGGATAAATGCGATCCAGGTGTCCAAGAAAGGCCAAAGCAGATAGTAAAACCAATAATCACCTCCGCCAAAGATAATGTAGTCGCGATTGCACCAGATACCAATTCACCCCCATTGACGAACAATTCTAACACTAATCTTCAAAGACCAATCGAACAAGAACACTCGAACGAAACTGCCAATTCAACTGTCCCGTCTAATTCCAATGCCGACGTAGCTTCAACTGTCAAGCGACAAGATCTCTTTTCTTCAATTGCGGATTTAAGCGAAATATTATCGGTTCAGAGTACCGGTTCTAGCGCCGTAGCAGGTCGGATCGAAGGTTGTGAAAACCAATCGACTAGCGATTGTAAAGCCGAGGAAATGATCGCGTTGGACAACGTTCCAAATGCTTCGGAAACTTCGAGGACGTCGGATGAACCGAGTGACAGCGTAACGATGACGCCAATTCAATTCGTGAACCACTGGGAAAGAATTTCGTTGCAATGGACATCGACGAGCTTAAAGAACGACGATATTTCCAAGTTACTCGAGAAACGAGACGTTCATAGAAATTTCTCGTACATTTGCGAAAGCCAGAAAATGCCTTGCGAACCAGAAATAATCGATCGTATAAACGCCTTATTAGACCGTTCCGAAGACTATTTTCAGAAAATTTCGAACCGAATTATTCAAGCCCAAAATGGAACTCGTAACGTACGTTTTTTAGCTTATCTAAATCAATGGTTTCAGATCGAAATTGGAGCCGCTTATTTATATTTTTAGTTCCACATCATGTGGAATGTGGAACTATAGATTACGTTATAATGTTAATAGTTACGTGTTGTTGTCATCTTTTACAGCACCTCTGATAACATTTTCTCAGGACTACACACCGATACCGTTCTCTGTCTAAATAGCTTATATCGCTTCCCTCTACCAGCCAAACCAAGTTCGATTAGTTAAAACTAATGAGCGGTGATTAGCGCGACAATAACTGAATCCCCCTCCCAAAATTTCAGCAAAGTTTTATTTACGTTTTACACATTGTGCGTAAGAGCCTCCGCGAAATTGACCTTATTTAATAGTATTTATTGAACTACGTATTTGATATCTCCGGAACCACTGCGATAAGAACTGTTTATAATACCATAAACGATAGGAAATAGCTAATTCTCGCGTTTGAAATATATTTGGGCACTAGGCACCCACAAAACGTGATATCTCTGAAACATAGGGTGGATTTGTTTCTTGATTAATATTGATAGAAAACATGTTTTTATAAGATTGCTTGACCGTGTACATTGCGGTCAAGACTACGCGTTTTTCGTCGTTTTTCTTTCGAATTTGAGCTTTTGTGTTTTAGTTTGTTCATAAAACAATGACGTTATTGTCGACGTACGAAACAAAAATATTTTAAGGGGTGTTAAATCTTCAATGATGTGGTACTGGTTTATTTTGGGCCTAATTGGCCTTCTTACGCCTCTTTTAGAAAATTGAGTTATGTTTTTTTTGTCTTAGGTGAAAGAATAAGCCGACGAAGACGTCCAATTTATAGCGCGAGTGAAGAGCGAAGTGCCATACGTCAGAAGAACCAGGAACGATATCCAGCGTCATCAAGAAGTCGTAGCGGTTCATACCCAGCAACAGGCGCCAGAAGCAATGGCCGCGCGATGCCACTACCCAGTACAACAATAACTCTGTCCCTAACTGTATTCAAACGCGCGTTAGTCCACAATCTATTTTACACCACAACCACGCCTTTTCTCAGGACCATCGAGCAGTCCCTGTCGCGCACAGTGCTCAATTTCAAAACCACACGGGTCCCTCTATAGCCACAATCAGTAACCATGGCGGAGTCTCTGACTGTATTCAACCAAACGTTGATCCGCCACCCGGCTTCCGCTACATGTAACCAATGTTTTTTTACATCTTATCTCGTGTCACGTGAGTGTTGTGCGCGAGTGAATTAGAGTTCACAAAGAAAAAGAAGCTCGGACGGACATTCGAAGAGACGCTCTGCTAGGAATAAGACAGTCAGTCTCCAAATATCCTGTTCTAAAATGGTTCAACGCTATAGTTACGCTACGGATTTCAGTCGGTCTTGTGTCCTCTCCAGTGCTAAGTTCCAAATGAAGATGAACTAGTAGAAAGTGCGTGAGCTGTTGCCGCAACAAACCTTGGTAACGACGATCTAATTATTTTAACGTACCGGAATGAGCAACGGGTTCGTCCCGCTAAGTTTGCCTCAGTGTCTTCGTGACGCTGTGTTCGTCGTTCTCTGAGGTACCGACTGTTTCCGCGTCAGCGCTCTAGACGTTCATGAATATAAATTAGTATTAACCATTGAACGACCATATTGGTTCATTTGTTTTTAATTACCCTTAAGGTAATCTTAACCACAGTGCACTAGCGCATATTGTATTTAACCCTTGTGATTTAGTAGTATGGTACGGTTTTGGTACCATTAATAAGCTTAGTATTTTAGTGTCGCGTTTAGTATATTTTATTTCATTATTGTTTTGTTCGCGAGTGTTTATATTTCATTATTCTCAGTAAGTGTGTTACAACTTTTAATTGCTCTTAGTAAATTGTCTTCTTCTGGTAAATTCGAAATCCTTCATTATAACCCTTAGCCTATAAGCATAACCCTAATCACTTTTCAGAATTAGTGTAATTATTTTGTCAACGAATATGAGAGAGTTGGTTGCAATAGGGGTCTCAGTCAGTAATTGTCGCGTCCAGCGTTCAAGGTTAAAGCCACACTCGTCCTTGTACGGCCGTAATCGGTAACGTTAACGGAGCTTCTAAATTCATTCTACGACATATTGAATCGAAACCTATTTCTCAACAAAACCGTGCTTTTTCCCAGAACTATAGACCCGCACCTAGTGTTCAAAGTCAAAACCACACTCGTCCTTCTACAGCCGCTCTCAGTACCAAAAACTAGGGGTGCACCGATATATCGGCCTATTTTTCTTATATCGGTATTAGAAAATTATTTTCAGAAAAACATTTAAAAATAAGAAAATTATCGATTAACTAACTAATGATAATATTTGATTTGATTGGCCGCGCCACGGACGCCAGACTTTAGAAGCTAGATCATACCTTTTCTATACAAATTTTTAACAAATAAAAAACCACGATTTGCAATATGAATCACGTAAAATGAAAAGAAACATATTCTGATATGCTGTTGCCAACCTTTTTTTCATCAAAAATTATAATAAAATGGTATGACAGTGCACAGAACCATGGACGAAGTACTATAATTAGTCCCTGACTGAACCGTCTTTTACAATGATTTTGTCATATACACTACTGTTATGATAGATAACTTTGTTAATATCGGCCGATTTATCGTCCTATATTACCGCCGATATTATCGACCACGAAAAACCGATATATCGGCCGTACCCATATCGTTGCATCCCCACCAAATAGCTGTTTAAATCAGTAAAATATCAGTTGGAAAACCTTGAAATAGGTTTCGACTCTTAGTCAATAGTTGTATGAACCCAGTTCGTTTCCTTTAAATATTTAGTATTAACATAAGCGGGAAAATACGAGTGAACTAGGGCTGTGCTATTAGTGTTTTTTTAGGTATTTGGCGAATACCAAATACGTCGGTTTTTGGGAACTATCTGTTGGATCAAATTTCGAAAATGACCAAATAGCGCGCGGTTTAAAATTTTGGACCAAATTCATTTTTTTATCAAAATTTTCTATCAAATACCAAATTTTAGTTTGAAGAAAGTTTTTAGTGTATTAAAGGATGTACCAAGCTTATAAAGAAAATAAGAAACTTCTCGATTTTGTTTCCCACAAACAACCACGCCAGTAGCAGCCTACCTAGTACTTTCAAAAGTGGATGGATTAACATCACTGCGGGGAAACTAACGGGTCAGACGGGTCTAAATTACAGAAATGCAAGACGGTCTATGTTAGTGAAGCAAGTCACCACAACTTCGCAAAATGCAGAGGCAGAGTACTGTAAAGTCAGCCTAAATGCGTGCTAAATATTTATTTATTTTTAAATGTAGTTACTTTTAATAGGTTTTCTCTATATATTTTTAGTTTTTAAAAAATGGAGAAAAAATTATAAAATAATACTTTTTTTATCGTATCGTCCCAGTCATGTATATCACAATAAAATCATTGCACTTTTAAAAATACTGAACGTTATTCATAATGAAAATCAGCCAAGCATTTTTGCTTTAGTTTTCTTCCTCTCGTTGAAGTAACGGTCGGTTGTGAAGGGCTGATGGCTAAAGAAATGCTGCCTAATGTGTCTTTTGAAACCGTTGAGGTTGATGGAACAACTAAAGCATTGTTGGAAATTGAAACCTCGGGAAGAGGGGATGTTGAAGCTGGAGATAGCATTTTAACATAATTCACAGCTTGTCTTCGGTTCTTTAGTTTTTTCGCTTTTGGTTTCATTTTTAAGGTTCTTTTTTTGGTGGATTTGGATTTGGTGCCATAAAGCATACACCTTAAGGTTTGTCCTCCAACTCCTCGTTTCCCCTCATCTCGTTGCGTTTATGCGCTATACCCCTAATTAGATCTGCTAAAAATTTCATGAAAATCTTCTAATTGTTAAAATGTAATTCCATTTTGAACAATGGCTGGGATTTGCTGCACAACATTAAAAAATTTCTTCTTAAATTTTCGTCATTTTTAACAGCTGATGTTGTTTCTTTGATCGTTCTTCCAGGATTGTTTCCTTTCAAAGATTCGTGAAACTGATCAACTTTCGTGACTGCTGACACGTATGGCAAAAGGGAATTATGCGGAATAAATAAACCCCCATTGTTAATCTTCTAATGTTGCGGAGATTTTTTAGGATCTCTATCCTGGTTGCGGATATAGAGACTTATTTTGTACATTGTGTGGGCATGATCTCTTTGAGCCAATGCTAACGGCTTTTTCCATACCTAAATTTTCTTCATAACTTGTATGTTTTTTTACTAACACCCCAAATTTCTCCCAGTACTCCACCAACTAACGAGTAGATCCTATCTGTATATAAATGGCGTAGCCTATACTTTCTTGCTTTACATTCTGTAACATTGAGTTCGTAAGGACCCTTTTTCTTTGAAGTGATTCCTTTGGCTCTATTGTCTTCAAGCACTGGCCCTTAATGGGTTAGAGTGTGCAACAACTGGTGGCTTTACCGGGTAGTCGGGGTCCGGCTCTAGTAACCCATAAGGGCGGTGGCGCACTGAGAGATGTTAGCTCTGATCAAAAGATCTTATCTCCACCTCCGACTGCAGTGGTCCAGTTTCCCAGCCTTTTGGAGTCCACTGGGTGCCAGATGTGCCGGGTTATGCGGACCACTGTGTTCCTGTCGTTCCCCTTTAGACACTCTTTCTGAAGGGTATGACTCTCTACCTACGTAGGTAGGGTTCGGCTGGAGCTGCTAGAGCATCCGCTCTTAATCCCACTGCTGTGTCCGAAGTGAGGGATTGGTCGTCCTATTGTTGCACCTTCTGCTGGGTTGAGTGGCTCGCGTCTAAGGTAGGGAACTACTACCCATGCTGGATTGTCACCTGTCCGGGTTTGTGGACGCAGTGGTGCGTTTAGGTTAATTGTGGCACTAAGCGCAGTTTGATTTTGGGGCCCTTTTTTTCAGAAGGCCATTTAAGCCAAGGGCGTATCCAGGGTTGCATTTCGGGAATTTTCAGATAACGTATAGAGTAGCTTAGTATGGCCTGAAAATTTTATTTCATGTTGAAACAAGTGTTGTATGTATATTAATAATTATTTATTTTTATAAATTTAATTTTGTTTAAAATATGTATTACGAAAAATAAAGCTACTTCCATGTAGCACATTTAAACATTTCTAATGGATTTCGGTTTTTCGGCTAAAATGGGGCCGCTAGAAATCGGGAGCCCTAGGGCGCGCGCCTCGTGCGCCTGTGGGGAAAATCGCCACTGTGTGGACGCTGGCGTAGGGCATTGTGATGATAGACCTCTGGTGGTGTGGTTTTAATCTTACCGGTTCACCGGGCTATAAATTCTGTCTTCAAGAACTTGAACCTTGTTTTCATTGGAAAGTTCACTTTCGTCTATTGGATTGCAAATAATCATTGGGTCAATCCCATCTTCGTTGGTGGTGTTTGACTAACCCTATATGCATTAAGATATTAAAATAAATTAATAAAAATCCCATCTTCACCCAAAACCAAATTATAAATCCAGTTGCTCCATGCAAATATGAATCCAGTAAAGATACCAAGAAGTGGGGGAGAAAACTAAGCTTTATTGGGGGAAAATATGCGGTACTTCGGTCGATAGGCATTCAAGGCGAAAAAACTTAATTAAGTTAACTCGTTAGATTATATAAGTATTAAACTTCCAAATTAGAAATAAATATAGAAATTTTAAAATTTTATCAATAAAATGAAATGGTAATTTTAAAATTATTTATGGTAATTATAAATAATTATTTTTATTATAAGAGACAATTTTCTATTATTATTATTTGAAAAATCGCGAACTTTCAAAGTAAAAATAAAATATTATTGGCCCTACTTTTGTCATATAGTACGACCATAGAAATAGAAATGAGACTAGAACCACGATCGGATTGGGGGAGATGTATGGCACGCCAAACCGAACAAAATTCATACACTCACGCGCTATAAAATTTTTGGGGTCTATCAAATTTTTGACCCTCTCGCTATCAAATTTTTGACCCTCTCGCTATCAAATTTTTATACCCTCTCGCTATAAAATTTTTGACCCTCTCGCTATCTGATTTTTGACCCTCTCGCTATCAGATTTTTGACCCTCTCGCTATCAAATTTTATACCCTGTCGCTATCAAATTTTATACCCTCTCGCTGTCTTATTTTATATCCTCTCGCTGTCTAATTTTATACCCTAGCGCTATCAAATTTTTATACCCTCTCGCTATCAAATTTTATACCCTCTCGCTATCTGATTTTTGACCCTCTCGCTATCTAATTTTATACCCTCTCGCTATCAAATTTTTTACCCTCTCGCTATCAAATTTTTAGACCCTCTCACTATCAAAATACTCTCTACTTTTTGATATGACAGTTTCGACTGATGTGAGAAGCGTACTATGACAGTGCTACGTCACACAACGTCACCCATGCTTTTTCCTATACATAAAAAATTCGCGCCCACAATGGCGGCCATGGCCAAAGCTACGGAGTGCTACTAGTCTATATTTAGCCAAATTAAGTGAGAACTTGTCCAAGTTAACTGAGGATTTGGTCAAGTTAAGTGAGAACAAGGCCAATATAAGGAGAGCTTCGCCAAGATAAGTGAGAACAAGCCTCAACAAGGACAATATAAGGATAAACTAAAACGTAACTGTTCTCCCTATCAGCCTATCTGTAGCGGTAACGCACAAACAGCGGCGATTGCCGCGAACCTAAACTAAAACTTGTATCTCTAATTTTTTGAAACGACACAAAAGAGACGCGCTTCCCTCCCCCTACAATCCTTCCCTCCCCCAACAACCTTCCCTCCCTTGCCCAGCCAAAGCATAATAGTTTATCTGAAAAAGAGACCACGTGATGCCGCGAAACCTTAACTATTTCAAACCATAGAGGGTAGAAGGGGAGGAGTAGAAGCTTATACCTTTAGCAAGGCATTTTTGGAATTCTCGGATTTTGACTCGAAATTTTTTCCTCTTAACATCCGGTTTCCTACTATTGGTCTATTCTATAAGGAAATAAGCCGCGGGCATATTCCGGAAGTTCCGGGGGAAATTTTAAAGCGAGAACTCTTCGAGAGAGCCTTCTACTCCTCCCCTTCTACCCTCTATGTTGAAACATATAGAAACACCCGTTATGAAAGTGATATCGCCCAATATCCCCCCTCTCCTAAAGTAGTAGATCTACGACCGTAATCGCCGAAAATGACGAATTCCGCTTTGAAAGCGGAGTGTGGGAAATAGCGATCAAAGGAAGCCTTTCCTTCCACTATAGGGCGTTAGAAGCGGCCGACGTTTAAAATAGGGAAAAAAATCTCGGGTTTTTTCTGGAGAAATTATTTCTGTTAAACCACAAAAATATAGCGCGCGCTATGAAACTGATAAATAACGCGAGATATTTTATTTTAAAATTATTCATTTTCCAAAGTGTCACTTCGAAAACTCTTAGAAGGCGCTTTAGTTCGGCCACGCAGTGAACGGATTTCTGTACGATACCTAAGAGATTGCAAACCCATCATTAAAAACCGGCAAAATTAATTTTTTTTTGCAAAAAAATTGCAAAATCGTTTTGTGTAGCCAATGCCGCCGTGTCGCGCGTGTCACTTCAACAGTTAGGGCTAGAAAAGTCAATGATATTTCGTTCGAATGCAGTGACGGCGATCCCGTGGGGGCTCTGGGGCTCGAGCCCCCACAGGGAAAAACCAACGAGGGCTGAGCCCCCACAGAAATTAAATAGAGGAAAAATAGCAACCAGGGTAAAATTAATAATATCACTGCCTTTATTTGGGTCCGAATTCAGTCTTTTGACAGAAGTTATTTTGGGATTGCAGATGCGAGTAGCATTAGGATGATATAACCGTAAAATTGATTTCAATAGATTCGTCCAAACAGAAAATCGCCCCGTCGTGTACTCTATTTTACCTAAAATATATTTTTCTAAAGAAATCGACTTAACTTTTATTAAAAATGTAATCCATGCCGGGTGAGATATTATAAAGAACACTTTTAAAAATATATAGAAATTTAGAGCTGTACATTTTCTTGCTTCAGTTTTAAGTATATGCATTTTTGGATGAAAAAATAATGGCCCGGGCCCCCACGGAAATATTTTCCGATCGCCGCCGCTGTTCGAATGTAAAGTCCCGATCAAAAGTTTCTGGCCGTTTTCTCTTGGCAGCCATTTTATTTCTATTTTAGGTAGAGATCCGAATGAGGGCTTCTATGAAATAAAACCCCCACGAAAATAATATAGGTGAAAATTAATACCCTACCACAATTAGGGCGCGAGCAAAGCCGGAAAAAGCCAAGCCCCTCCAAAATGACGTCATGAAAAAATTAATATAATTTGTCGTGTCTACGCATATTCGAAGCGTCATAATATGAAACAAAGCACATAAGAATTAAATTAGGGTTAATTTTCATGTTTTCCGTCATCACTATTTCTTCAATAACTTTACAACCACAAATACGATTTGAAAACTGAAACCATACAACCATATTATTTTCGTGAGGGTATTCTTTCATAGAAGCCCTCATTCGGCTCTCTACCTAAAATATGGCTGCCAAGAGAAAACGGCCAGAAGCCTTTGATCGGGACTGTACATACCTCGGCATCGATAGCCTTTCATAAATTTTTGAAATCGGAGCCCTAGAAGTTGGGCAAATTACCAATTTCGGTGGTCTAGATTTGTGTAGTAGATATTTTATTTAAAATCAAGTCCGATAAAGTTAAAAATATATTTTTGGTTAGGTTAGGATTCAGCGGACCTTTACCTTCGGTTATATCTAAGTAATTTTTGGGGTTTTATATTTTCGCCTAAAAGTCTACATAACGTTCCTTAATTTAAGTCCGATATTCATGAGTTATATTTTTGAATAGCTGTGGTTTCATATAACCTATATTTACAATTACGTTCCTTAATTTTAATTCTAAGTAAGGTTTTTTACTTTTAGACAGCGTATACGGACCCCCGCAACTTCCAACATTGTAAATCCGCGTGTTTATTGAAATTCCTTCATGCATTTTTCAAGGCCGTTCGAAGTTCGCGGCACTTTCAACGTCTGGTCAGAAGTAACAATTAAGTGTGACAATGATCGAACTAGTATTCGTCGTATGGCCAGAAGTAATAAGTGTGACACACAACGTCTGACCAGAAGTAACAAATAAGTGTGATTAGAAGAAACAAATAAGTGTGGCAGTGACACTGATCTAAGTAATCTTCGACGCTTTCAAAGTATGACTAGAATTAAAAAATAAGTGTAAATACAATTATGTGTGACCGTGGATATACATTGGTTAGGTCACCGGCGTTGCAGATTTGCTGTGTATAGCTCAAACAAACAGGGCCCCACCGGCTATGCAATCGTGTTGGCCCCATTAATGCCAAATTTTTCCTCTTTGGCGGCCCCAATTTGAGTTGGCCCCGATATGACCTGCGATCACCGGTTAGCCGCCCGGGCCAGACCGGGCCTGCAAACAAACTTAATTAACACATCAGGAGGATTGTGTGTATTCTGACCGTCGTGCGTCTTGTTCTTAACTTTTGAAAGACACAAAATAAAATAAATAAAGCATAAGTAACATAACAAACAGAAGTATGACACTTCCTAATGCTAATTTTCAAACCGAACCTTTTTTCGGCACTGATACTCTCTTTAAGCTGCGACTTGGATTCGCAACTTACCGTTCTCAATGAATAGTTTTTCATGAGAAAATAATCCTAATATCGGAGAGCACGTTCTGAAGCCCGCGTGCGAATCATACGAGCCAAAAAAACATACTTCAGCTCGTAGCGCCGAGAAAAACATATTAATTTTGATCATTTAAGCCTAATATTCCGCCTATCTATCGGAAACCAGATATTTCGGCTTAGGCGAAAGTTCGGCATATTTTAGACTCTAGGGGCTCTGTGCTTATAAAAACATCCTGATTACGCGTTAACTATGAAAATCAGTTTCGTTGTAAGCCTCGTTAATTGTCATACTTATTGTTATTATGTTACTTATGATTCAATATCTCTCAAGACTCAAGTGAAATAGTAAATGAGAGAAAGATACGTTGGCCAAACAGTAAATTACGATTAAATCGACTTAATGTGAAAACATGTAAGGAATCCTAATTTCAATTTTTGTCTAAAGTCACGTATCTCGACTTGCGAGACTTTTAATAAAATTTCATTTCCAAGCACCCTGACAAATCAATGATATTACGATCATAGAAATAGAAATGAGACTAGAACCACTGCGCTATCCAACAGGGGCGGATCCAGACCATCATGTTGTCAGAATTTATAGCCCGGTGTACCGGTAAGAAAAGAACCACACCACCGGAGGCCTATCATCAGAATGCCCTACGATAGCGTCCACAAGCCCGGACAGGTGACAAAACCAGCATGGGTAGCAGAACCCCACTACTGATGGTCGCACCCTCGACGCAAGCCGCTCAACCCAGCAGAAGGTGCAACAATGGGACGACCAGCCCGCCACTTCGCACACAGCAGTGGGATAGAGAACGGATGCTCTAGCAACTCCGGCCGACACCCCACCTACAAAGGCAGGGAGCCAAGCCCTTTGGAGAGAGCTCCTAAAGGGGAACGGCGGGCACACAGCAGCCCGCATAACCCGGCACAGCTGGCACCGGAGATCCCGGTGGGAGCCCAAAAGGCCGGGAGATGGGTCCGCCGTGCCCTCATACGGAGGCCCGCAGCCCCACAGCAGGCTACTCAATCCGCCGAGGCGGCCAGTTTGCCCGGCCCCTCTCCATTAGCCTGGGCCGAAGCCCAGTATCCAGCCCACACCTGACCGAAGTCGGAGGTCGGAGATAGGACCCTTTGGACGGAGCTAACATCTCCCAGCGCGCCACCGCCCTTACGG
Organism: Leiobunum rupestre; assembly: GCF_980474605.1. Lineage (NCBI taxonomy): Eukaryota > Metazoa > Arthropoda > Arachnida > Opiliones > Sclerosomatidae > Leiobunum > Leiobunum rupestre. Next base: position 42,483,210 of record NC_143394.1, read on the forward strand.
GTTACAAGAGCCGGACCCCGACTCCCCGGTAAAGCCACCAGTTATTGCACACTCCGACCCCTTGAGGGCCGATCCAGACCATCAGATAAGAAAAACGTCAATGGTGCGCTAGAAATAAGCCCTAAAAACCAGGGCAAAACAAACCATGTGCTGCACTTGGATCGTTTCGCCATGTGTCTTCAAAATCCCACGGCAAAACGTAATAAAAAGTGTAGATAGTTCGTTTTGCTCTGGGTTTCTTTTGCAAAAATATAAAATGGCAAAACGTTTTTTAATTATAATTACGTTTCTAATTAATTTTTACGTTTGAAAATATCACTCAAGGCGTAAAACTACAAAAGAAATCCAAATTTACTCATTTTTCATAAAAATGTTGGATATTTCGTATTGCTATGGGACAGCCGATCTAGTATGGAGGGGTGATCTTGGTCGCCCGCAGACATTTTTGTAGGGTGGGGCAGTGGCGCACCTAGCAATTTGTCGGGGGGGGGGGTTGGCAATAAGTCCCAAAACCTTCGATTTGCACCCCCCCTCGAACCCTGAATACATTTCGCTAGCTAGCGAAATATAATTGAAAAATAACTGTAAAATTCAATATATGGAATGTGAAAATGTAACAAGGGGCTCTCATTTTCGATTGCTTAAACAAAGTTTCCACACCTTGTATTCTCTAATCTCTAGAACTTGAAAAAACTAGAAAAAGTGATTGAGCGTTTTGCGAAGTCGGGAAATCTCAAACTAGAATTTAGATACATTACTAGGTTAACAACTATATACTCTGTAGTCTTCATCAAATACATATATTTTAATAACTTGCAAAATTGGAGAGAAAAAAAAACTTTTTCAAGTATTCTAAGGGGGGTGGGTAATTACAATTTTGTGTATTCAACAGTACACTTACTAGACGATATATACAGGGTGTAGTTAAAAAAAAAGATACAGGGCCAATAACTCAAAATGTGTTTTAGCTGATAATTTGAAATTTTCAGCAACGTAAATTTTTATTTCAAAGTTTATCTCAAGAACCAATGGGCTTAGAGAATTGGTTCTAATTTGGAACGTTTTCATCGTGGTGTTTTGCATCGGGTCCGAGACATTTCGACTTGAAATTTCAATTCACACACACTTTACAAATTGGAACTATTTCTTTATATCCATTGGTTCTCGAGATTAACCTTGAATGACCTAGGCTTGAACCATGAGTTGAATGTAATGAGTTTGCAAATTCTTAAGACACCCTACCAGATTAGTACTTCTAGCAAATTTTGATAATCTAGCATGAATACTTTTCTGAGTGAATCGCCCTTCAACCTGCTCTCTAGTACATTATTTGTATCACGACCTTCTTGTATTTGTCTAATATTCTGCAACTTGTTATTGGTCAAATTATAGGTAGGATCAAAGTAACGTATACCTATAATGTGACGGAGAACACTTTGGCAATTGAAACCAGCTTTGTATCTCTAATGGTTCTCGAGCTAAATGTTTAATGACCTTCATGACATGGTTCAAGGTCATGAAAATTTTCAATGGGTCCTGAAAATTTAAAATTTGTAGCTAAAACTCATTTGGAGTTATTGGCCCTGTATCGTTGTTTATGTAACAGCCCGGAATTGAAGTGTTTCCAACATTCCGGTTAAGAAGACTGCCTTACCAGGCTTCGGTAGTAAAACAATGAATGGATTTCAATATTGCAAATTTTTGATCGTGTCTTCCTGAGACTGCAGTACATGTATTAGGAACACTTACACGGGTCCATAACAACCATACCTTTAAAAGTAAAAAGTATGTTTAGAATCTATAGAAATGTTTTCATTCAACATTTACGTTTTGTGCCTTCAACCGAGGGGCTAACCACTCTTAGGAAGTCTGTACACCGGATTATGCTAAGATTAGCACTGCCAAAGGCAGGGACTTCAAAGATTACGCGTAATCCCATTAGTACAGTCAAAGGTACGGCTCTGTACACCGATTACGCGGAGTGATCAGCCCCTCACCTTCAACTTATAGTAAATTGTCATTTACGATTTGAAACAGTTCAAATAATGAAATTGTATTAAACATTACCATTACTACAATTGTCATTAACTTTACGGTATTCAAAAGTCCACAAAACTTATATTTCAAACCTACTAAAATACAATCGATGTCTTCTTCTGTCCACTAAATAAGTTATTTAGTTTTTCACTCGAAGACCTATCGGTACAAGCTATTTGTAAGTTTTTAAATTTCTTCAAATTTGTTTAGGGTTTAGATTTTTATCCCATTTCATAATGAACTAATATACTTATTCGCTAATTTTATCATCCTTTGCATTGCAGTCCATAGGTGGTTTTTTCAACGTTATTTATCGTCTTTATTATTTCGTTTACGTGTGACGGTGTGAGTGACTGATGTCACCAAAGAGTAAGGGCTAGCTAGATAAATGTCTTCCGATAATGGCTAAAGAAAAAACTTTAATTCGTTACACAAAAGATGATTTTTTTGCCAACCTCTGGAAACAGGATCGTTTTTAAGCGGTCACGTTCTCACTTGTCTTGGCGAAGTTCTCCTTAAATTGGCCTTGTCCTCACTTAACTTGACCAAATTCTCAGTGAACTTGGCCAAGTTCTCACTTATTTTGGCTAAGTAAAGTACGCTTCTCAAATCAGACGAAACTGTCATATAATAGCTCGAGGGTCTAAAATTTGATAGCGCGAGGGTATAAAAATTTGACAGCGAGAGGGTATAAAAATTTGATAGCGCGAGGGTATAAAAATTTGATAGCGAGAGGGTATAAAAATTTGATAGCGTGAGGGTATGAAAATTTGATAGCGAGAGGGTCAAATATTTGATAGCGCGAGGGTCAAAAATTTGATAGCGAGAGGGTCAAAAATTTGATAGACCCCAAAAATTTGATAGCGCGTGAGTGTATGAATTTTGTCCGGTTTGGCGTGCCATAGAGATGTACCAGCTAGAAGGCCGCCATTAGAGTGGAATCGTATGGCACGCCAAACCGGACAAAATTCATACACTCACGCGCTATCAAATTTTTGGGGTCTATCAAATTTTTGACCCTCTCGCTATCAAATTTTTATACCCTCGCGCTATCAAATTTTTATACCCTCTCGCTATCAAATTTTTATACCCTCTCGCTATCAAACTTCTCTCTACTTTTTGATATGACAGTTTCGTCTGATGTGAGAAGCGTACTTTACTTAGCCAAAATAAGTGAGAATTTGGTCAAGTTAAGTGAGAACAAGGCCAATTTAAGGAGAACTTCGCCAAGACAAGTGAGAACGTGGCCGCTTAAAAACGATCCTGTTTCCAGAGGTTGGCAAAAAATCCTCTTTTGTGTAACGAATTAAAGTTTTTTCTTAAGCCATTATCCGAAGACATTTATCTAGCTAGCCCTTACTCTTTGGTGACATCAGTCACTCACACCGTCACACTTAAAGGAAATAATAAAGACGATAAATAACGTTAAAAAAACCACCTATGGACTGCAATGCAAAGGATGATAAAATTACATTCAACTCATGATTCAAGCCTAGGTCATTCAAGGTTAATCTCGAGAACCAATGGATATAAAGGAATAGTTCCAATTTGTAAAGTGTGTGTGAATTGAAATTTCAAGTCGAAATGTCTCGGACCCGATGCAAAACACCACGATGAAAACGTTCCAAATTAGACCCAATTCTCTAAGCCCATTGGTTCTTGAGATAAACTTTGAAATAAAAATTTACGTTGCTGAAAATTTCAAATTATCAGCTAAAACACATTTTGAGTTATTGGCCCTGTACCTTTTTTTTAACTACACCATGTATATATCGTCTAGTAAGTGTACTGTTGAATACACAAAATTGTAATTCCCCACTCCCCTTAGAATACTTGAAAAAGTTTTTTTTTCTCTCCAATTTTGTAAGTTATTGAAATATATGTATTTGATGAAGACTACATTCTATAGTTGTTAACCTAGTAATGTATCTAAATTCTAGTTTGAGATTTCCCGACTTCGCAAAACGCTCAATCACTTTTTCTAGTTTTTTCAAGTTCTAGAGATTAGAGAATACAAGGTGTCAGTGGCGATTTTCCCCACAGGCGCACGAGGCGCGCGCCCTAGGGCCCCCGATTTCTAGAGGCCCCATTTTAGCCGAAAAACCGAAATCCATTAGAAACGTTTAAATGTGCTACATGGAAGTAGCTTTATTTTTCGTAATAAATATTTTAAACAAAATTAAATTTATAAAAATAAATAATACATACAACACTTGTTTCAACATGAAATAAAATTTTCAGGCCATACTAAGCTACTCTATACGTTATCTGAAAATTCCCGAAATACAATCCTGGATACGCCCTTGGCTTAATTCTTAGATGGCCTTATGGAAAAAGGGGCCCCAAAATCAAACTGCGCCTAGTGCCACAATTTACCTAAACGCGCCGCTGCAAGGTGTGGAAACTTTGTTTAAGCAAACGAAAATGAGAGCCCCTTGTTACATTTTCACATTCCATATATGGAATTTTAGTTATTTTTCAATTATATTTCGCCGAGCCCGCCCATTTTGCCCCACCAAAGAAGATAGCATAACCAAAGCCCCCGCAAGACACAGTGGCTTAGCTGAGACCTCAAAGCCCCCCCCCCCCGCAAAAGTCTCTATGTATCAATTTTTTTATGGTGAGTGGGGCTCCCCGAAGCCTCGGGGGTCCTGCGGACTATCAGCTACGCCACTGTCAGGACCGCGCAGTGAGGGTAGATCCCAGCGAAATGTATTCAGGGTTCGAGGGGGGGGTGCAAATCCAAGGTTTTGGGACTGATTGCCAACCCCCCCCCCGACAAATTGCTAGGTGCGCCACTGCCCCACCGTACAAAAATGTCTGCGGGCGTCCAGGATCGCCCCTCCATACTAGATCGGCTGTCCCATGGCAAAACGAAATATCCAACATTTTTATGAAAAGTGAGTAAATTTGGATTTCTTTTGTAGTTTTACACCTTGAGTGATATTTTCAAACGAAAAAATTAATTAGAAACGTAAGTATAATTAAACAAGTTGGCAAGCCAAAATATACCTCTCCTCGGAAGTATGGTCCCTAGTGGTATTAATTTCTCGACACGACCCCCAAAGATATCTCCGCAATTCAGAGTTATTTACGAAAAACGTATTCTCGGTTCAAACCCTGCCCGGTATAAAATTTTAATTTTAATTTAAATAATTGAGACGAAACAATCGAGTTTAATTTATTCAGAATATTATAAATTAAGTAGTTACAACAGCGAGTTAGACGCACTAAAACAATGCACAATTGAATTTAACCCTTTTTACAGTACATGTTTATCAGTTGAATATAATACTAAGCAAATTTTAATGAAAGAAACATCTACAGATGGTATTTGTATTTTTCTCGCTTACGAAATACTTGCCGCATCTTTAACGCTCATTTTATTTCAACTTCCAGTTGACGTTGTGACACATACCGCATGAAAAAGACCAATGCCGTCCAATTTCCAATATCATATAATGACTCGCACACCCAGGAAATCATTGACTGCGTTAGAAATCGTAGATATCCAAATATCCACACCAAATATATTTACAAGAAGCAAAAACCTTACCATCAACAAAGCACAGAGAGCCACTTGACTAACCGCCAGCTCTTAAAGCAATTAACGTTAAATTATCTCCTTTGAATTAACACAACTATATATAGGTCGTTAAGAATACCCGTAAATAAATAAAAAACTAACAAAGTGGACCACCCACAGGGTCTACCCTTTAACCCTCTTATCTCGGCTGACTGCGCTAAAACAAGATTTAACCTTTAAAAAAACCAGATTAGGCCTTCATAAATTCATTAATAAAAAAAGACTTTATTACCTATTAAGCTTACGATGGGTGTCTTAATTTCAGTGAATCTAAGCAGCTATCGGTGGTTCTGTGGTAGAGCGCTCGACTGCCAAGCCGAATGGTCTGGGTTCGAAACCTGGGTGGCGCATTTGTTTTTAATCAATAGAGAAACGCTAAATTAGAATTTCTTCGATGCAATAATTTCAATTTCAATTCTATTTCAATTAAACCAAAATTTCGTACTCTATTAAATACGCTTCCGATAAAGCTGAAGGTCTAATTTTCAATAAGGCGTAACAAGTGTCGGTGGTTCTGTGGTAGAACGTCCGCCTGTCAAGCAGGAGGTCTCGGGTTCCAATCCCGCCCGATGCGATCGCAAATTGATACTAAGACGAATACCGTGTACAACTGGTTGAAACCCTGCCATTGGACGTTGAGAGGTAGCATTACACTCAGCACTCGGTCCGTCCCAAAGTCATTAAGAAGAAGATGGAGAGAAAACGCCCATATAACCACAACAGACTCAACATGCACAACCATCAGAACACAAACACAACAAATTCAACACTGCAGAGATCTCTAGAAACTGCGTACGCAGTGATTACACTTGGCACCGAAAATGCGAACGCGTTCGCAGGCCTGACAGACCCACAGACCCACAGACAGACACGGTGGTTGTATAACCCAAAGTCCCCTCGGAGAGGTAAAAACGTTTTGCCATTTTATATTTTTGCAAAAGAAACCGAGAGCAAAACGAACTATCTACACTTTTTATAACGTTTTGCCGTGGGATTTTGAAAACAAATGGCGAAACGATCCAAGTGCAGCACATGGTTTGTTTTGCCCTGGTTTTTAGGGCTTATTTCTAGCGCACCATTAACGTTTTTCTTATCTGATGGTCTGGATCCGCACCTGTTGGATAGCGCAGTGGTTCTAGTCTCATTTCTATTTCTATGATCGTAATATAATTGATTTGTCAGGGTGTTTGGAAATGAAATTTCGCAAGTCGAGATACGTGACTAATTTAGACAGAAATTGAAATTAGGATTCCTCACATGTTTTCACATTAAGTCGATTAAATCGTAATTTACTGTTTGGCCAACGTATCTTTCTCTCATTTACTATTTCACTTGAGTCTTGAGAGATATTGAATCATAAGTAACATAATAACATAAGTATGACAATTAACGAGGTTTACAACGAAACTGATTTTCATAGTTAACGCGTAATCAGGATGTTTTTATCAGCACAGCGCCCCCTAGAGTCTAAAATATGCCGAACTTTCGCCTAAGCCGAAATATCTGGTTTCCGATAGATAGGCGGAATATTAGGCTTAGGCCTAAATGAACAAAATTAATATGTTTTTCTCGGCGCTACGAGCTGAAGTATGTTTTTGGGCTCGTATGATTCGCACGCGGGCTTCAAAACGTGCTCTCCGATATTAGGCTTATTTTCTTATGAAAAACTATTCATTAAGAACGGTAAGTTGCGAATCCAAGTCGCAGCTTAAAGAGAGTATCAGTGCCGAAAAAAGGTTCGGTTTGAAAATTAGCATTAGGAAGTGTCATACTTCTGGTTGTTATGTTACTTATGCTTTATTTATTTTATTTTGTGTCTTTCAAAAGTTAAGAACAAGACGTACGACGGTCAGAATACACACAATCCTCCTGATGTGTTAAGTTTGTTTGCAGGCCCGGTCTGGCCCGGGCGGCTAACCGGTGATCGCAGGTCATATCGGGGCCAACTCAAATTGGGGCCGCCAAAGAGGAAAAATTTGGCATTAATGGGGCCAACACGATTGCATAGCCGGTGGGGCCCTGTTTGTTTGAGCTATACACAGCAAATCTGCAACGCCGGTGACCTAACCAATGTATATCCACGGTCACACATAATTGTATTTACACTTATTTGTTACTTCTAGTCATACTTTGAAAGCGTCGAAAATTACTTAGATCAGTGTCACTGCCACACTTATTTGTTTCTTCTAATCACACTTATTTGTTACTTCTGGTCAGACGTTGTGTGTCACACTTATTACTTCTGGCCATACGACGAATACTAGTTCGATCATGGTCACACTTAATTGTTACTTCTGACCAGACGTTGAAAGTGCCGCGAACTTCAAACGGCCTTGAAAAATGCATGAAGGAATTTCTATAAACACGCGGATTTACAATGTTGGAAGTTGCGGGGGTCCGTATACGCTGTCTAAAAGTAAAAAACCTTACTTAGAATTAAAATTAAGGAACGTAATTGTAAATCTAGGTTATACGAAACCACAGCTATTCAAAAATATAACTCATGAATATCGGACTTAAATTAAGGAACGTTATGTAGACTTTTAGGCGAAAATATAAAACCCCACAAATTGGGGTCCCGTAAATTACGCAAATTTTAAATTTACTGATATAACCGAAGGTAAAGGTCCGCTGAATCCTAACCTAACCAAAAATATATTTTTAACGTTATCGGACTTGATTTTAAATAAAATATCTACCACACAAAGCTAGACCACCGAAATTAGTAATTTGCCCAACTTCTAGGGCTCCGATTTCAAAAATTTATGAAGGGCTATCGATGCCGAGGTATATACAGTCCCGATCAGAGGCTTCTGGCCGTTTTCTCTTGGCAGCCATATTTTAGGTAGTGAGCCGAATGAGGGCTTCTATGATAGAATACCCTCACGAAAATAATATGGTTATATGGTTTCAGTTTTCAAATCGGATTTGTGGTTGTAAAGTTATTGAAGAAATAGTGATGACGGAAAACATGAAAATTAACCCTTATTTAATTCTTATGTGCTTTGTTTCATATTATGACGCTTCGAATATGCGTAGACACGACAAATTATATTATTTTTTTCATGACGTCATTTTGGAGGGGTTTGGCTTTTTCCGGCTTTGCTCGCGCCCTAATTGTGGTAGGGCATTAATTTTCGCTGCATATTATTTTCGTGGGGGTTTTCGTTCATAGAAGACCTCATTCGGCTCTCTACCTAAAATAGAAATAAAATGGCTGCCAAGAGAAAACGGCCAGAAACTTTTGATCGGGACTTTACATTCTAACGAAATATCATTGACTTTTCTAGCCCTAGCTGTTGAAGTGACACGCGCGGCACGGCGGCATTGGCTACACTGTACGTTAAACTAATAAAAAACGATTTTGCAATTTTTTTGCAATTAAAAATTAATTTTGCAGGTTTTTAATGATGGGTTTGCAATCTCTTAGGTATCGTACAGAAATCCATTCACTGCGTGACCGAACTAAAGCGCCTTCTAAGAGTTTTCGAAGTGACACTTTGGAAAATGAATAATTTTAAAATAAAATATCTCGCGTTATTTATCAGTTTCATAGCGCGCGCTATATTTTTGTCGTTTAACAGAAATAATTTCTCCAGAAAAACCCGAGATTTTTTCCCTATTTTAAACGTCGCACAATGGGGTATTTTTGCGATCTGGCCGGACAAAAGTCGATTTCAAAAATTAATGCGGGGATAGAAACAATGGTTACTACTTATACTGAAGTGTCTGACGAATGTCTTACAACGACCCCCTCCCCCCTCACTGTATCACGCTCGCGCTCGCGCTCGTGCCATTCTGAACTTGCTCGTCAAATGGAGAGCGGGTACAGTTTTTCACGACCTTGACACTTCGTTATTTGTTCGTATAATTTGAAGTGTAAGCTATGGATATTACTCAGGCAGGTAAGTGGGTGTACTATTCATAGGTTTTTGATATGATAAGTGAATTTTTTTTAAAAAGCGCGCGAACGTTTTAAATAAGTTATTTTAACTGTTTTTATTCATTATTTTTCTCTAAATCTGGGTCGATTAGTTGTACTTCCAAGTACTTCCCGGGATATATTTTAAGTTTTTTAGCAAGCTCAGGTCTTATTCTTCAAGACCCATTTAAAATTGGCTGCTACTATTTGCTATTCTTGAAGATACACTTATCTGAAATAAACCGATTACTGTTAAGTTCCCATCCTGTCCTAACCGGAATGAGGCAAGTATACCTAGAATTTTTTTTATTCCAAAACATACTTTTTATCGCTTATAATACTAGAAATTAACCTAAGAACATTTTCTAAATCGAATAAAATTAAAAAATAATTTTGTCCGCCCAGATCGCACAAATACCCCACTGTGCGTCGGCCGCTTCTAACGCCCTAAAGTGGGGGGAAAGGCTTCCTTTGATCTCCATTTGCCACACTCCGCTTTCAAAGCGGGATTCGTCATTTTCGGCGATTACTGTCGTAGATCAGGCCTACTACTTTAGGAGAGGGGATATTGGGCGAGATCACTTTCATAACGGGTGTTTCTATATGTTTCAAATAGTTTAGGTTTCGCGGCATCACGTGGTCTCTTTTTCAGAGAAACTATTATGCTTTGGCTGGGCAAGGGAGGGAAGGATTGTTGTGGGAGGGAAGCGCGTCTCTTTTGTGTCGTTTCAAAAAATAGGAGATACAAGTTTTAGTTTAGGTTCGCGGCAATCGCCGCTGTTTGTGCGTTACCGCTACAGATAGGCTGATAGGGAGAACAGTTACGTTTTAGTTTATCCTTATATTGGCCTTGTTGAGGCTTGTTCTCACTTAACTTGACCAAATCCTCAGTAACTTGGCCAAGTTCTCACTTATTTTGGCTAAGTAAAGTACGCTTCTCACATCAGACGAAACTGTCATATCAAAAAGTAGAGAGTATTTTGATAGTGAGAGGGTCTAAAAATTTGATAGCGAGAGGGTAAAATATTTGATAGCGAGAGGGTAAAATATTTGATAGCGAGAGGGTATAAAATCAGATAGCGAGAGGGTCAAAAATCAGATAGAGAGAGGGTATAAAAATTTGATAGCGAGAGGGTATAAAAATTTGATAGCGAGAGGGTCAAAAATTTGATAGACCCCAAAAATTGGATAGTGCGTGAGTGTATGAATTTTGTCCGGTTTGGCGTGCCATAGAATCGCGCATATCCGCGCCATCTAATAAAAAAAATTGAAACTAAATATGATCACGTGGCATAACGCCGTAAGCAACGTCGTCTGGTTTGTTTATCATTTCTTCGATCGGTTTTCGGCATTGTAGAGTTGTAAACAAGACAGATTTATTATTTCAACGACATTAAATAAGTTATTTAAAGTGTTGGTTGCACGAAATTTTAGCTATGGCTAATTAATGATTCATTAGAAAGAGCAAACATTTTATAGCAAGTACAGAAAGTTTCATCAAAATCGGTTAAGTGGTCTTTGAATTATTATAAAAAGAAGTCGAAATGGCGGAGAGCGAGTTTTTCGGCTGATTTCCAGACTTTCTCGGCACCCATGACGTCAGAAAATGCGAAGCGTATCATTGGCTAATTGTCTGTAATACATTTCTTTACATCTGGGATTAAAAGCGGGTTGATTTAACACCCAGGAAAAAGTCCTACGCGGTAGCAAAAGTGGATCAGAGAAATAGGCATACACAAGCCTACGCAGTAGTAAAACGATATGAAACCGAAGGCTCCTTGTAAATTTTTCTTAAAACGTCGGGTCTCGCGCGCGCGTATAAAAAATACTTGTTATTTCGATAATAAGCCTAATATTATTAAAAACCTCTGGTTTGAAAACTTCTACAAGTAAACAGAATCCCTCCACTTCAGTTTCTTCTATTTTAGTAATAACACTACAGCTTTGATTTGCCCCAAATTGCTCGTGCTACGGAGGAGAGAAATTCGCCGAAAATTTCAGGATTTTGAGGAGCGAAAAAGGTCAGTTTCGGACTCAAAGTTAATGTACTTAGGCTTGGAAATTTATTTCGACAATGACATTTTTGGAAAGAGAACGTCCTGGGCTTCAAAACAGGCCCGCATTCATTCGTTTTTATTACTATCGATTTTTCGTGCAACCAACACTTTAAACAACTATGAAAATCATTACGTTCACAAGAATCTACATTACCGTAAATTACAGTTTTATAAACGTTTTAAATTTACTGACCTTGAAATAAAATAAGCTTTGAGAGCTTATCTCTAATTGCTTTCCCTTTCATTTCCAAGTTTTAGTCACTAGAAATTTTAATCAGGTGAACTTTGGCATATTACATAATTAGTTTTCTGATTAAACTATTGCGATGATGGCAACTCCAAAACTCAACGTCAAACATATGGTCCTAAAGTTCGCTGAAAATGAAAAACACTTATATTCCGAGTTTAGTATAAAATAAATCCTATAATATTACATACTTATGAAATTAGCATTTTATTTCTTTCCCAAATCGGTTAGTACGCAATTTTTTACCATTTTCAATTTTCCGCGGTTATGCTTATAGACGCGAACACAAAAGTACCATCAATGCGCACGACCCGATGCGCAGTGGCTCGCAACCTTCAAAATTTCTGCCGTAACCATGGCGACAATGTTTAATGCGCTTGTCAGATGGCGGGGATAGCCCGATTCCACCCTAATGGCAGCCTTCTAGCTTGCCCGTTTCCTTTGGGATTGGCGGAAAGCGCAGTGGTTCTAGTCTCATTTCTATTTCTATGAGTACGACTTGGCTCACTTGCTTATTTCACACCTCGAAAACAAGACGTCGCGTTTCATTGATAGCCTTCCAATCTATGGTAATGTGTTCAGTACGACTCACTTACGTATTGTTGGAATAGCGTGTTCCCTGTTATTACCACTGTATTGCCACGCCAAGAATTATCTCCCCATCCCTGGTCACTAGCGCCGTAGTAAAAAGATTTTACTTTTGCCATATAATTTACGTTTATATTATCGTTCCTGGTTGTAACATTTTCCGTCTTAAGTGGTTTCCATCATTAGAATATTTAACGCGATTGCACATAGGCTCAACTGCCTCGTTATTTTGGAAGCTACCCTTGGTGTTTATGTGTTTACACGTGACCAGAGTGAACCCCCCCCCCCCGCTAGTGGGTCTCCCCCTCGTAGAAACATAAACAATGGCTCTCGTGCGGGACTCCGATGACTGATATATGTTCGAAGAATAACAACTTCAGTCTCCCAGGCAAGATGTAACGTTATATTTTCATAGAGCGTCTTTGGGCCTCCTCCCCCTCTGACAAAGGTCGATAAGGGAGTGGACTCAATGGAGGTTGTTGCTGGCCATCCGACTCGCTCTCATTCCCTCAGGGACTGGCGAAGGAGCCCCTTTTAGTTTTATTACTTTAGGAGGGCATTCGGAATATTTTAGGGTACGCGAGAGACCCTAAACACGGTGAAATGTAGTGGGACAAGGGTGTTAAACATTATATTTTTTCGAAATTAGCCTGTGGTTAATATAAACCTACTTTATTCTAATAGCTTGGTTTTGTTGTTGGGCGGAAGTTTATCTACATAACACTTCAAGAAAATATTTTAACACGCCCAAATTAAAAAAATTAAATCTTTATAAATTAATGTCTCTCATACTGTCGCGTGCTCTTCAACAACAGAGATCTCTATAAGCAACCAATCTGCAAATGTGACCTTTAAAATTTCTTTGGTTTGAAATTGCTAACTACACGGGCATAAGATAAGATAGGCAGTGGCGTAGCGAGGGTTTGTGGCGCCCTGGGCAAATCTCTTAAATGGCGCCCTTTTAGGATTTAAAATCCCCAAAATGCAACGTTTTCCGTTGACAAAAAGGTCGTCAAACAGTTTTTGGGCCCCCTAATGAGTGGCGCCCGGGGCAGATGCCCCCCTGCCCCCCCTCGCTACCCCTCTGAAGATAGGATAATAAGAGACACCAATGGACAAAGAATGATAAAACATGGGAAATGGTTAAAATGTACATAATGTAAGAGGGCAAAAATGCTACTCCCGAAAAGAATACAACACTTACGGGTGACTCGGACCGATGGGCCTTCGAAAATTAAATTAAGACGAAAAACTTGGACCATGTAGATTTTGGAGTAAAAAACTAATTAAAAATTAAAATAGCCAGAATTTCCAACGATAGACTGGTTTCGCCCTATTTGGGGCTCATCAGTACCGGGCTGGCGACTAACATATAGTCATTGAAAATTTAAAAACCAAGGGGGGGGGGGAGTGTTTGAGAATAAAATATACGAAGAGTTAAATTATTAATTAAGAAGCACCTATGGATAGCAATGCAAAAATGGCAAAACACGCGAAAAGGTAGATAAGTACATAATGAAAAGGAGCAAAAAAGCTAAACCCTAACAAATTTAAAGAAATTTAAAAAATACGAATTACTCGAACCAATAGGACTTTGAGGATAAATAAAAGACGTGAAAATTGAACTAATGGGCCTTTGAGGATAAATAAAAGACGTGAAAATTGGACCAATAGGCTTTTGAGGATAAATAAAAGACTTGAAAATTGAACCAATAGGCTTTTGAAGATAAATAAAATACGTGAAAATCGGACCAATACGCTTTTGAGGATAAAAGACTTGAAAATCGGACCAATAGGCTCTTGAAGATAAATAAAATGCGTAAACATCGGACCAATACGCTTTTGAGGATAAAAGACTTGAAAATCGGACCAATAGGCTCTTGAAGATAAATAAAATGCGTAAACATCGGACCAATAGGCCTTTGAGAAATAATAAAAAGACGTGAAAATCGGACCAAAAGGCCTTCTATAATAAAAAGACGTGAAAATCGGACCAAAAGGCCTTCTATAATAAAAAGACGTGAAAATCGGACCAAAAGGCCTTCTATAATAAAAAGACGTGAAAATCGGACCAAAAGGCCTTCTATAATAAAAAGACGTGAAAATCGGACCAAAAGGCCTTCTATAATAAAAAGACGTGAAAATCGGACCAAAAGGCCTTCTATAATAAAAAGACGTGAAAATCGGACCAAAAGGCCTTCTATAATAAAAAGACGTGAAAATCGGACCAAAAGGCCTTCTATAATAAAAAGACGTGAAAATCGGACTAATGGGCCTTTTTGGATAAATAAAATACTTGAAACTCGGAACAACGATCTTCGAGTTTCACGTTTTTTATTTATTCTCGAAAGCCTATTGGTCCGAGTAACCCCTAAGTTTTATCATTTCGTTGTGCCCCCTTACAGTATGGACATTTCTTCCTTGTCCCATGTTTTTAGCATAACTTACATTAGCATTATCTGATATCAAGTCCGAGTTCCATCGTACCATTTACCATTCATAGGTCTCATAAGATCTTCCATAAGTCCTTCAATAAAACATAAATAATAAAATTTGATTGAACAGGAAAAGAAAGCTTACACTTATTGCGCCCTGCTTTCGTATCGAAAGGGGATAAAAGCAAGTACCATTAAAGTTACACAAAAACAAGAAAGAAATAGCAGCAATGACAATGTTATGGCGATGGATAAGATATAAAGAAAAACAAATTTGTTTCTTTATACAACTGTATACAAGAATGATTATTACCATGATGAATATAGTTCGAAGTGCGGGAGAGCTTTCTTATGAAAGATAGAGGCGGACTGAAACACCTCTGGAATGCTAAGGGCAATTGTGGGCTTAAACTAACTTGGACTGCACGTAATTGACGTCTGACGAAATGAGCATTAAATAACTATAACAAAATACATTTATTTACAATTTAAAATGGTTACATATCGATTAGAGGGAAGAAACTGAATGACAATTAATGATTTATTAATTGTCGTTTATATACAACTATATATATTTTTTATAACTTATCTTAAAAGATGTAGGACCTATTTTACACTTATCCTTTTATCTATTTCTAGTTTAATATTTTAATTATGATTTTAGCCAGAGTTTTTAAAGTCGTATAATTTTATAAAAAGTATTAACATACCATCCGTAAAATTTGTCAAGCCGACTCTTAAAGGCCGAAGGAGTCATAAAACTCATTAATTATTTTGTAGGCCTCAACCAAATAAGTTCGCCGACGCCTATTCGACAGGGACATAAGGCGTTCAAGACGGTCTGGGTAAGAAAGAGAACGAAGGCCAGATACCATTTGGTGACCTTACGCTGCACTCTTTCAAGCCTCTCAATATATCCTTTACCAGATGAGGCGACCAAATACTCGAACAATAATCGAGATGTGGGCGGACATTAGTTTGATATACCACCTTAAAGGATTTGATAGAGAATTGGGAAAACGAACGTTTTAAAACATACAGGGCACGCAGTCCGCGGTCAGAAACCACTCGACTGTGAGTGGTGCCCCACATTTTCCCTCCCAACATGACTCCAAGGTCACGAACAACTTCGCTGGCCTTTATGACCCGACCACCCAAGTGATACTGGAAAAGGAGATTTTTAAGACCACAATGGAGGACCATCGATTTAGTAGGGTTGAGGCTCATCCCATTTGTTGAGGCCCAGGAATCCAAAACATTTAAGTCATTTTGCAATAATAGACAATCGTTGGATGATTTTATTTCGCACCCAAGTTTTGATTCATCAGCAAACAGTCTAAGAAAAGACTCCCTAATAACAAGCGGGAGATCATTAATATACAGGGTCTTTTTTTTTGCTCGGAAAAGTGTTTTTTTTCAAAAACTATTTATAGTACCGATTTCAAATTTGGAAGGTCAATTCTCTATACCGGGGGACATCAGTTTGAGAAATTTGAGCGTTTTCGGTAATATTTTTCACCAATTTTGAAAAATTATTTTTCGACCACTAGGTGCGAGATAAAAAATTTCTATTATAAAGTTGTAGGCCGTCATCGAAAACCCTTAAAAATTGTTCACTCGACGAAAAACAACTTATTTATCAGTGAAAATTCGAGCTTGAAAAATTTACAAGTTGGTGAAGCCAAATTACGATTGTTTGAAACGATAATTGAAAAGGGAACAAGTCTAATACAAACGTAGTAGAGTTTTCACACTTGAAAAAATGTACACGTTTGGTTTTTAAATGCAGATATTTTATTCACATAAATTTTTACAAAACATTTTCAATAATATCACCATTGGCTGCAACACAGGTTTGTGCGCGGACAATTAAGTTATCAAACGCTTTCTCTACCATTTCTGGTGTGACGTCTCGGCAAGCACTGATTATTCGTCTAATGAGTTCCTCCCTAGTTTCAATGGGCGTGGCGTATACCTTTGCTTCAACGAATCCCCAGAGAAAATAATCCAGCGGTGTTAGGTCAGGTGACCTTGCTGGCCAATGCACTGGACCATTTCTCCCTATCCACCTTTCAGGAAACTCGTTGTTGAGGTGCTCAGTTACTTGCCGGGAAAAATGCGGAGGGGCGCCATCTTGCTGAAACCACAACTGACGTCTTTCAGCCAATGGAAGGTCGTCGATTGCGTCACTCAGTTCGTTCTGTAGAAAATGTAAATACCTTTGGCCGTTGAGGTTCGTCGGCAGGAAAAAGGGACCAATCAAACGGTTTCCAACAAGTCCAACCCAAATATTGACCCGTTCAAATTGAACCTGGTGATGATATTCAAAACCCCAATGTGGGTTGATGTCAGACCAAAGATGGCTGTTTTGATGATTAAAGGGCCCATCTCTAGAAAATGACGCTTCGTCGGAGAACAAAACATGGCGCAAAAATTGTCTATCTTCTTGGACAGCATTTAGTAACCAGTTGCTAAATTCATAACGTCTTTTATGGTCTCCGTCAATTAGTCCTTGGTGGAGCGTAGTTCTGTATGGGTGATAGCGATTCTTACGAAGAATTTTCCACACACGATTTGCAGAACAACCCAAATCAGCAGCGGCGTTAGCGCAACTGTGACGAGGATATGCCACAAAGTACGCGAGTACATTGTTCTCGAAGTCTAAATCCGGTTGACCCAATCCGCGAAACCTAGGTTGCAAGTTACCAAATTGATTGAAATCGTGAATTGCTCGTCTTACTGTATTTACAGATGGTGCTCCATTTGGATGTCTTTCTGCGAAGATTTCAGTCACTCTTCTAAGGTTTTGCGCTGCTTCTCCATAGTAAATGGCAACTATCTCGGTACGCTCAGCTACTGAATAACGAGGCATTGTTCGAAATATTATCAAACACTGATAATAATCTCCCAAAGTTTTCCTTTAAATACCCAATGCATGTTTAGGATTGACCTATAGCCTCGTGTTTTTTAAATCCGGTCTTTTTTTAACCAAAGTTTCAACTGGATTAGGTAATTCGGTTTCAGTTATCGTTTCAAACAATCGTAATTTGGCTTCACCAACTTGTAAATTTTTCAAGCTCGAATTTTCACTGATAAATAAATTGTTTTTCGTCGAGTGAACAATTTTTAAGGGTTTTCGATGACGGCCTACAACTTTATAATAGAAATTTTTTATCTCGCACCTAGTGGTCGAAAAATAATTTTTCAAAATTGGTGAAAAACATTACCGAAAACGCTCAAATTTCTCAAACTGATGTCCCCCGGTATAGAGAATTGACCTTCCAAATTTGAAATCGGTACTATAAATAGTTTTTGGAAAAAAACACTTTTCCGAGCAAAAAAAAAGACCCTGTATATGTAAGCCCTAACACTGATCCCTGAGGAACCCCACTATTAACGGGACACCAGGAGGAAACTACATCCCTATAGTGCCACATCTTCAAAGAAATCGCCTAGAAGTAATGTTTCCGAGAGCCAGTTACTGTTGAAATAATGGAAATTTTTAACCTGTATTGTGTTTCCTTTTAACCAGGTAGCTTTTTTGACATATTAAGGCTTCGCAAAAGCACTACGTTCTGTTTACAGGTGAAAAGTTTCCATTATTTCAACAAGCACCAAATAAAAAGCAACTTGCAGGTCCTGGCTCTTGGCGATTTCCTGGTGTTATAAAGATGTTTTATTGAAGCGCTTATTGTCAATGATCGGGCAATCAGAGCGATCGCAAAATTTCGCTTCGGGGAAACATGAGTTTTGACAGTTCGGTAGCAAAGTATTTGGAATTTATTAATTTGAAAACGGTTGGATTTTATGGAAGATGTTTCTTATAAGGGACTACTATTTTTCGGATATATCTTAAAGGGGGTATGAACTAAATCGAAAAATCATCTAATAAAACGCGCTACGGCTTGCTTTAAACGTAACTAGCGCCAATCATCTAAAGCTTCCATTAAACCTGGAGGCAGAAACAGCACCGTAACCAGGATTTGATTTCAGGGGGGGGGGGGGCACGCAATGGAAACAAATAAAAAAATAAAAAATTGTACATACAACCATACGGTTACGGCCCTGGGCAGAAATGAGAAATTCGTTGATCCACCATAAATATGGAAGTTCATACTCACTTTAATTAGGTCTTTTTTCTATAGTCTGCTCCGCAACTGATTACCACTCCCTCAATAATCAAGGTTTCACGTTGTTGTGACCGAAAACGATCGCTACGCCCCCTTTGGTTCACCACTGAAACCTAGATAGGTAGCGGCTAAAGCAGACGCTAATAGTTTTTCATCATCGTTATTCGTAAATTTGACTTTATAAATTTACAAAATTTTAAATAAAGGCATATTTAGTTTGGATAGGGCGCGGTTTTCATTCAATATAATGTTAGGAATACATTTTTATATAAATATATGAAAGATACAATACATACAACTACTACTCATTCGGTCAAATGGGAATTCAGTCGTATGGGAAAACTCATACAAGTGAATTCCCATTCGGCCGAATCATACGATTTTGAGGGATTGTAACCTAACCTAACGTTACCTAAGCTCAACCAGAAATATAGCCTATACTATACCTTATACTATGTCTTTAGTGTCGGTTTGACTTATAAAACGGGCAATGTATTCTAAGTATTAGCGCCGTCAGGTGCCATTTACTCACTTCGCGGCGCCACCCCAACCCCATTCTTGCTATCACGTTAGGCCGTCTATAACGCAACCTAGAGGACAGTACCTAACCAAACGCACCTAGTATTGTCCAATCCGATATTAATCCAACTTAACCTAACCTACCAAATCAGATATTACTTAATTCGGTTGAATGGGACCCCGCCAAATTTCGTGCTATTTTTATAAATATATTGGATATATATTGATTCGGTCGAATGGGAATTCGGTTGTATAGGATATAACCACACTATTATAAACTTAATTTCCCATAAAATTCGTAAATTTTCGATTAATAAATTCAAAAACCTTTACCAACCTACCTCCATTTTCTCTCAAATTAAGTTATCTTTCAGCTACACTAGTCTTTCTCCCTAGCTTCGGAGCAAATGGGAGCACAAAATTAGCTGCTCCTTCTCTCGCAGCAACATATGACTGATCCAGATCTGACGGTGACATCACAGTTTTAGCTCCAATGTGGCAGGGATGCAAGATAGAGCCGTTTCCAATCAAGAAGGATTCTTGACAAAATGATGTAAAATTTTTTAACAGAGCAGCGTATCGTGACTCGTCTGCTATCTTCCGAAAGTCAAGCAAAAGTGCAACAAGTTCGTATTCCTTTGGCGATCCGAGCTAAAAATGTCGTAGAGAAAAACTTAAATAAGATTTTTTAGTCGATTTGTTTTATTAAAAAAACGCATAGAATAAGCAAATTGACTTGAAAATATTGGGTTTTTTTTTTTTTTTTTCAATTTTCCAATGTGAACAAACTACTGCGGCCTCTCTCAGCGCGATCTCGCACAGCTAGCAGTCAGCCCTTTCTAGTGAACGAACTATCCTGCCGCTAGAGGACGCAGTGCTTAAAATTGAGCAGGCTAAGTTGGCTAACGCGTCGATCAGCCGATCTCTTTCACGACGCCTTGAACAATCACTATTCGTCTTTCACTATGAGCTTGCTCAATTTCTCTTTCTCGCCGAACAAGATGACCTTCGTATTTGAAGTGCTAGCTCGTTCGAGATAATTTTCAAATCATACAAATAGAAATGAGATTAGAAATAGAACCACTGCGCTATCCGGTAATATCTAGGAAAACGGGCTGCCATGAAAGTGGAATCGCTAATAATCCACGCAGGAGTGTGTCATATATTAAAAAAATTGTAACTTAAATTTTTTAAAATAGATGGCGTGCTCCCACAAAGAATACTGGTGATTCCATTCTTAAGGCAGCCTTCTAACCAGGGACGTACCTTTGGGGGGGGGGGGGGGGCAGGGGGAGGCTCCCCCCAAAGCTTTGCAGAGTTGTCAAATTAAGGTGGACTTGGCAAAATGAAAATCATGAAACATGTTAGTTAATTAAAAAAACTCCTAAATCGATAGTAAACGATATTGCAACAAATCATTTAGAATTTCCCAGCAATTTACTTCCCTAAAATCATTAACTATGTTTGAGATTTCTATGTAGTTGCTTCTCCTTATGTATAACTTACAAGACCTGATTTCTATGCTAGGCAGCTAGTGTGTCGGAACTTTAGTTCAGCCTCTGGTAAAAGCTTTTTAAATAGTCATTTTTCCTACAGCACCTTCTTATAAAATTGAAAGGCAGATAGACGCGTGATAGAGAATATCGGTTGTTCGTTATTATTTCAGTGTTCATTTTCTACGTTAAATTTGGCAGTCTGTATAAAATTTATAAAAATAGTTTTAATTTCTATAGGAGACGTTACAGTTTTTTTACTTCGGGTAAATTAGGTAAGTCGTGAATATTATAGTGATATTCTTTAGGAATGTGAAAATTTCACAAGACAATATTCCTAAAGTTGCGTTGGGTGAAGATAGCGTGTGATCATATGGTGTAATACAGTGTCGGTTGTTCTTACGTTAATATTTCAGTAATAAGTGTTTGAATTGTTTATGTTATATTTGGGTATGAATAATTCCAGTTATTCAAAGCAGTTCAGTTAACAACAACTAGTATTCGTCAGGATGAAATGTATCTATTTTTTACTACAGCGGGATACACGACGAGAAAATAGTAAGAGGGTTTGATGGGATTTTTAAATTGCTGTATCATCGTTCAATCTCTGTTTTCTTCTTCGTGTATCTCACTTTATATATAAAGAGAGTACGCAAATGCTTCACTCAATATAACTAGACGCTGAGCCGTTTTCGCCATTGAATAGAGTGTTGTCGTCTGATACGATTTTGAAAACTTGTAACGTCACAGCTGTAGTGTTAATAGTGGCCGCCATGACAGTTACCGTTTTTTATCAATAGGCAAATTACAATGGTGACGTCGCAGGGTTTCAGACGACAACACTCTATTGGGAATAGTACCGCTAGAATGACAAAGGCGCGTCGTGGTTTCGCGAAACAAATTCTGAAATTTCCAGCCGGCGCACTCAGCCGTCAACTCTATCATTATACGGGTGTGTCAGAATTTATAGCCCGGTGTACCTAGTAACAAAGACCATACCACCGGAGGCCTATCATCATAGTGCCCTACGCCAGCGTCCTCAAGCCCGGACAGGTGACAAATCCAGCATGGGTAGCAGAACCCCACTACTGATGGTCTCACCTTTGACGCAAGCCACTCAACCCAGCAGAAGGTGCAGCAATGGGTGGACCAATCCCCACTTCGCACACAGCAGTGGGATTTAGAATGGATGCTATAGCAACTCCAGCCGACACCCTACCTATGAAGGTAAGGAGCCAAACCCTTTGGAAAGAGCTCCTAAAGGGGAACGACGAGCACACAGCAGCCCAAGTAACCCGGCACAGCTGGCACCGGAGATCCCGGTGGGCCCCAAAAGGCCGGGAAACAGGACCGCCGTGCCCGCATATGGAGGCTCGCCGCCCCACAGCGGCTACCCAATCCGCCGAGGCGGCCAGTTTGCCTGGACCCTCTCCGTTAGCCTGAACCGAAGTTCAGTATCCAGCCCAAACCTGACCGAAGTCGGAGGGGGAGATAGGACCATTTGATCAGAGCTAACATCTCCCAGTGCGCCACCGCCCTTATGGGTTACAAGAGCCGGACCCCGACTCCCCGGTAAAGCCACCAGTTATTGCACACTCTAACCCATTTAGGGCCATCATTATACGGGTGGCGGGTGGCGGGTGGCGCCATCTATAACTTTCAAAGTACATTAGTACTATTAATTCAATTGTATAGTATATAGTTCCCGCCGCTAACAGGGGATGGCGCCACCGATTATAATTTTAATGAAACATTTAAATTGAAATCTACCGTAACAATCCGAACTTAGACGACTTGACAAACTTTGTTTTTTACTTGGCAAATTTCACTTACCTCCCCCCCCCCCCCCCCAACGTACTCTCTTCGGTACGCCCCTGCTTCTATCTCGTACATCTCACCACAATTTAATCGTGCTTCTAGTCTCATTTCTATTTCTATGGGTTCAAATAGGCACTTCAAGGAAATCGCCTAGAAGCTTGTTACCGTTTTTATGGTGCTTGTTGAGATAATGGAAACTTTTCACCTGTAAAAAGAACGTCGTGTTTTTGCTAAACCTTATTATGTCAAAAAAAGCTACCGCTAAACAGTTTTCTTTTTTTCAATATGCACTATATAAATGGTAACGTGCAGGTACTGTATTTCTGATATATTACTATAGGGACTTGGCAGTGCTACGTCACAGTTTTTTTTTTCAATAGTTTTTATCGTGGGGAGAAAAATGTTACCACAATGGCGGCCATGGCCAAAGCTACGGAGTGCCAAGTCTCTATTGTTACGAAAAAAATTGCGTTTCCCTAATGCCATGATGACCTCACTTGTGAAATTTCATCCAACTATCTACTTTAGATCCGAGCTGGTCAAGTTGAGGGCGGCCGTTTCGAAGCAGGCCAGCGTTACCAGACGTACGATAATTATCGCACAGTGCGATAATTTCATCGAAATTTTTAGGGCGTACTATAATTTTCATGGCGTACCATTATTTCGATAGTTCTGTCTCAACGTACGATAATTTTTATATTTTTTGAGAAACCTACGAACGATACGATTTAAATTTTATTATTCATTTATTTATTTAACTTCTACTTAAAAATGAATGATATACATTTTCGGTCGAACGTGACGCGTAGTCCTGAGTGTGAGTTTATTACTCCTAGCTGCTACCGCTGCTCTCCGTGAGACTCAGACGGAGTTAACTTTGAGAGGTAATATATTTAACATATTAAGTTCAGTAAATAATGATAATAGACATTTTGTTTATTTCCCCGAAATAAAACTCCTGTGGGGCCATCAATAAAATCATTTAAATTCAACGCATTTATGTATGAATTCAAATTTAGCGCCAAAAAGAAATAAACTTTCTAAAAAAAACGATAAGTTTTTGACCTGGATACGATAATTTCAGATTTTTGATCTGGCAACGCTGGAGCAGGCGAAAAAAAGCAAATGACGGCGGGACATCGACAACCGTCAGTCGTCTCTTTATTATGTCTACACTCCACTCTTTTATATATTATATGGCTTGTTCTATTTATGAGTTGCATGTGTTTCAAAGAAATGAAAAGAGAGAGAGAGAGATTAATATAAATTTTATGTCTTTATTGCTGGCTTAGGTTTACTTCTTTCCGGTAATGTCCAAGATATCCTGCAAGGGCCGCGAGTCACAGCTAAAACTTTAAACGAAGAGGTAGCTTAAACGCCTTCTGGAAGCCCAAGTTTTTATTTAACCTGAATCTCTCTTCTATATTTTCTTGGGTTTATTGTAGTTTTCGGTAATGACGCGGATGCCATCTCTTCTTGAGACCGTTATAACTTAAATTTTTTAAATTTATTATACTCAAGCTCTAATTAGTTGTTCGGTTAATTATCATGAGGCTTTTAAAACCAAGTTGGGTTAGTCATGATGGTAAGTAAATATCAAATAATTACGCGGGGTGAACTTATTTCGTTGTCAAAAATTTCAACTAGCAAATACAAGTAACCACAATCACTGAACTACTTCAAACAGGCAATCCAATTTTTTCTATTGACATTCATCCTGATGGGTCAAGATTTGCCACAGGAGGGCAAGGAGTGGACACTGGTCGAGTGGTTATTTGGAATATGGCACCAGTAACTAATGAAGAGGATGAGCAAGATGAAAATGTTCCAAAACTAATTTGTCAAATGGACCATCATCTTGGTACGTGTTACATTCCCATTTAAACTAATAATACATACTTTAAATAAATGTTTACTCTAGCCTGTGTAAACTGCGTTAGATGGTCGATAAGTGGAAAACTTCTAGCTTCTGGCGGAGATGACAAAGTGGTAATGATATGGCAAATCGGCCGATATGGGAATGGAACATCGGGATTTGGTTCTAGTGGAAAGTTGGCTCATGTTGAACAGTGGCGTTGCATTGCCTCTCTCCGGGGTCATAGTGGAGGTTAGTAAAATAAAAAAATAATGTAATTTAAGTGTGCCTCTGTGTAGCATCTCTATAACAAACAATTCCAATAAGAATTCATTTCCAAAAGGAAATTAAACTGGTTAAAGGTTTTCAGAATCTGTCATTGCAAGGTGCTAGACACAGAGTTTAAAGCCACTAGCAGTTTAATTACTGCTTGCTTTCAGAGCTGGTTACGATGTAGTACTTTCTTAACTTCTGTTTCTCATCCTAAAAGTTGAAGTGTATTAAAAGTTAATATCGAGAAAAATTCCTTAATAGTATACTTATGAGTGATTACTGATTATTGTACATATGATAATTGATACCTTTACTAAAATTATTATTTCTTATATGTATAAGATGTCCTAGACCTAGCTTGGTCACCCCATGATGCCTGGCTGGCTACTTGTAGTGTGGACAATTCTGTCATTGTTTGGAATGCCTTAAAGTGGCATGGTTGGTTAAAATTAATTTTTCTTCAGCATAAATAATTTTATTAAAAGCCTATTGATTATTTTATAGAAATAGTGGCTGTCCTCAAAGGGCATACTGGGCTAGTTAAAGGAGTGTCATGGGATCCTGTGGGCCGATATCTATCATCGCAGGTACTTAGCAACACTTAAAATACCATTTAGATGGATCAGGCAAAGGGAGTCACCAATTTCTGAGAGGGGTGTGCTTTTCTAAAGCGATCTAACCTTCTGCCAGGGCCGTGCAGAGACATTTTGGGCAAATTATGTCATCGCTGACCCTTATAACTGGAATTTTCAAGGGATGTACTGATGAAGGGCAAGGCAATGGGCCTTTATTGTACTGGCACCCTATAAGCATGCTTTTGGGCCATTTTTCACTGGGCCCTGGGGATTTTCCCTCCCCTCTCTGCAAGACAAAATTAGAAATAACTGACCCCAAAACTTAGTAAATGTTATGGGAAACATTTTGCTGTCAATCTATTGTCATATGTGGAAAGAACAAGAAGTTGTATAGATGGGGGAATTATTTTGGCAACAATTTCCTGATGCCCTGTGCCTGGCCACTTGCATTACCATTTAAGCCATGAAATAATTGTTCTTAACCATACGTAGTCCGATGATAAAAGCGTTAGAGTGTGGAGAACTCAGGATTGGCAATGCGAAACCGTGATCACAGAACCATTTAAAGAGGTCAGAATAGATTACAAAGGGGAAATATTTTTATTATGCATTAATAAATATTTCACATTAATTTAGTGTGGAGGTACAACACATACTTTGAGGTTAAGTTGGTCCCCAGATGGACAATACTTAGTTTCAGCCCACGCAATGAACAACTCTGGGCCAACTGCCCAAATAATTGAGAGGGATGGTTGGAAGACCAACAAAGATTTTGTGGGCCATCGCAAAGCAATTACCTGCGTTGTAAGTTTTTATTTTTTTAGTAGCTAGCCCCTGTGAGCTAAGTCTTGAATTTAAAAGATTTTTTCTTTTCAGAGATTTAACCCCAACATTTTGTCCAAAATTAATAAAGATACCGGAAAGACTCAACATTTCTGTTGTTGCGCTATAGGCAGTAGAGACAGATCTTTATCAGTTTGGGTAGGAGAGTGATTTATTTCTAGGGGTGTGCGAGTCCTGTTTTTTAGGTTTCGAGTCGAGTCCTTGGTCTTGGAAAATTGGACTTGCGAGTCGTTGAGTCCAATTTTGCAATCCCCATTAGAGTCGATTAGAAATGGATTTTAACTCTTTCGAGGCCAATTTGAGTCCAAATTATCTAATAGTCCTATTTGAGCCCTATATTTTATCATAACCATTTATAATCAAAATTTTTTTTAACTAATTATTCATTATGTACTTAACTAATTATTAAATTTATATGACTAATTTGAAATTTCCAATTGGTATTAAAAAATTACAAACATTCTTGAAAAACTTAGTTTTAATATCACTTTTATCAGGGATTTATCGCTACTGAATAAAAATTATTTGGGGAATATTTGGAAACATTTTTATTTAAAAACTAGTCCACTTCAAGTAATTTTGAAGCCTTGGCAAAGGACCCGACTTGTACTTGAGACAGCCCTATTTATTTCACAATTTAAGAACAAGTGCTCAAATATAATATTTTTTTTCAGTTAACCTGTCTAAAAAGACCCTTGGTAATCATTCATGATCTTTTTACAAATTCCGTACTCGATATTTCATGGTCTCAATCTGGTTATCAAGTGCTAATATGTTCTTGGGATGGAACAGTGGCATTTTTCGAGTTTACTGTTGAAGAAGTTGGGAAGACTATCTCTGTGGATGAGAAGGTTTTAGGGCAATCTAGTTCTTATCTCGAGATAACAGAAACTGATAAAACCTTACTTTTAGAATCAACTGCATCAAAGACTGTATGGGAAAAGCTTGGGAAACCATTTAGCTTCAAATTTAAATACCATCATTGAAAATCCAGAGTTATTAAAACTGCAAGAGCATATGAGACAGGAAGAAAATCGCAATGATTTAAAACCAGCAGTTACTCCTCAAACTCCCAAACCAGTAGTACAAATTAAAGGGCCCACTGACAAACAAATTGAGACTAGGATGCCAGACGGAAGACGACGGATAACGCCACTTTTTATTCCACTTATAACAGATGGAAGGTTGTACAATCGAAATAAATTTAAAAAGCCATTTCCAAATATTTTGTTTCTTTCTTAACAGTAGTGAAGTCATTCAGCCTTTCAACAATAGAGGCAATCCTGTATTTAGTTCCTCATCTGAGGGAAAAAGTCGGATAGTTATAGAAAAGCGCGATGAATCAATGGGAAATTCCCTGCCGGCCAATTCCAATTTACCAAAAACAGCCTTAGCTGATGTGCCAAGTGCAAATACCCCAAAAATCGACGCTTCCAAAATTGTTGATTCTAAAGTTCTTGACTTCGAAAAGACACCCAACATTACCATCACTGCCAATCAAGTTGAAATGTATGGTTTTGGAATACTTTTTTTAATCTATATACGCTAAAATCTTCTTAACATTCAAACCAATCAATAGAAATGAACCACCAAAAGAACCTAAACCTCAGAAAGCCCTAACAAACGTTGACTCTACACCTATTTATGTCCCAATTAAGAAAAAGCAAGATGTAGTTAGTCTTCCACAAAAACTTCCTGAGAAAAAAAAACCTGGCCGCCCAGCTTTGTCACAAACATTAGCCCCGGTAATTTTTTATCCTTAATTTGAAGTAAGATTGTAACTAATACTTAATTCAACTAGCAACCAATTCCCGAGAAAGAGAAAACGGACCGACCAAGTCATAGCGGAGGAGGGGCTTCGTTACATCTACCTGTTTTGAGGATAGAAAAAACAGCATCTGTACAAGTGGAAGGAACTGGCGGAGAAGGCAGCGTTACTTTGGAAATTGAAAATAACATAGCTGCTGGACTGGGCTTATTTGTCCACCGCCTAAAAAGGGTCGGAGTTGCGGAAATGGGTTGGGAACTTCTACTGTCAAGTAGAGGGGCTGCTGTAGCTGGAAGCAGGTCTGAAAACTGAAGTGTTTTTGATTGATCAAAAACTAACTAGCTTGAATTATTGTATTAAAGACATTTAGCTTGCGTTGTCTGCGAGGATGCAACCTTATCAGTATTTTCATCAACAGGCCAGAGGCTATATCCACCGATAATTCTGTCTTCCCCACCAACAAGATTAACATGTAATAATCGTCACGTAATGGTTATAACATCAAGAGGAAATGTCTCAGTTTGGTTAGTTAATATTAATGTTATAATTACTGCTTCAGTTGATATCAGAATCATCATGAACTAAAACCATGCTGCAAGAATACTGAGAAATTCTTTCACTGGCTAAAGCCCTTGATGCTTGCAGCTGGCTCTAATAATCACGCTTCGCCCCTGCTGTAAAAGCTCTGCAAATACAGGCAGAAAAATTGCTCTAAGCACGGTCCATTGAATTAGCTTATGTAAGCAAATAACGAATGTATCTATAACTGATAGGCTATAGATACATTCGTTATTTGGTTACATAAGCTAATTCAATGTTATGTGATTTCTTTGCCTCTTCTAGAAGCCATCTACTGAACAACAAATTTAAACAATTTTTTTCTAGAGAGATTTAACCTGTATGTAGTTTAAAATTTCTGAAAGATTAGTCACAAAATGTAACAAACAACCCAGGTCTATATACAGTAATTTTGTAAATGTAGATTGTAGGGCCCTATACAGTGGAAGGAATTCTAGCAAGCAGGCAGGCTTAATGATATAGCTGGCATATTCCTCTGATGTCAATTGAAAAACTGTATTTACATTTTAAAACTATCTTAAAATTTTATTTAAACTTCTAACATAAACCACAATTTTGTTGTTTTTGGTAATGTAACAGGGATATGCAAAAAAAGATCTGCACTATTAAGAATGAGTCTCTGTTACCCGTTATGCAAGGTGAAAATGTTTTAGCTAACCTTCTAAGTTTCAAGCGAGTCTTAATTCTGTAATTTTAAAGCGGGTGGTCAAGATCTAAGCATTAGGAGTACTGGACTGACCGAAGGGGGTCACCCATTGGTTAGTTTATCAACAGGAAAGTCTTACATTTTCAACGTGGAACTTAGTTCTTGGTAATAAATTTCTACATTTTAGCAAATGACAGAACTTGTAAATTAATTTCTGGTTGTTTAAGGCTGCTCATAAGTAGTGTCGAAGATGTTTTACACCAATGTAGCAGTTTCTCCGCATCTCTTTCCCGACCCGACCAAGATAATATTGCTCAATGGCCATTGGCAGCTCTTCAAGGGCAAACTCATAGGTTGTATATGCTTATAACCTATAACTAAGGAGAACCTACAGTTTTGACAGTGTTTCTATTTCTAAGAACAACAAGAATGGCCAGCGCAATTTTTAGCACAAATCCATCAATGCAGCAATCAGGTACTATAAGTCATCTGGACAACCAAATGGCAGCGGCACTATCATTGCATTCCGCCAAAGAGTATAAGTTTTGGTTGTTGGCTTTAGTCCGTTACCTCGTACAAGAAGGTGCTTTTCAAGTTTTGACCTGAGATTTTACAGAGCTTTAACCAAGAACGTATTTATGTTATTGAGAACTAAAGAGCTTATCTTCATGCAACTTTAATAACAGCTGAACTTAACAACTTAATCATAAATAGAAAAATTAATGGTAGATTCTCAAGTATTTTGTAAAGGCCAAATATATAAGTTCTTGAAAGGTTGCGTTACTTTTTCAATTATTATTACCATTTCAGTCTGACTTAAGTAATACTTCTTGTCTCATACATACATTCATTCTCGATACCCTAAATTTATTCTTGGTACAACTGATAACAATTTTACCAATATGGCAATCAAAACCTGTTTTCGCTGATTATCTTTCCAAAAATAAACTTGATAGTTGACGCAAGTTATTTCCAAGTTATAGGTTTTTGGCTCTCACAAAACTAATCACTTAAGAAACTTAATTATAATCTAAAATCAGTATTGATCATTTTTTGCGACTTATCAGTAAAATATGCCAGTATTTGGTAAAAACACTATAATTATGCAAATTTCAACTAACTCAACCCAATTAAATTTCAGTTTTGGAAAATAGAATAAGAGATATATGCGAAATGCTATTAGGTTGCCCTGAAAATATTTCTGATCCAGAATCCTGGCAACCGTACATATTGGTATGTGTATTTTTAATTTTCTATGGCCAAATTGTACGTTAAACAAATGTTTTTTTTATTATAGGGGATGCACCGTAATGATTTACTAAGAGAAATACTACCTATCATCGGCTCAAATTTGAGGTTACAAAGAGTTTTTACAGAATTTAAAGATCAATTAGACCAAGTTAAAATGTTCTAGGTATTGTGTAAATTTAATCACTGAGTTTGAAATATCTGTGAAGACTGTGATATAACTGACTAAAATTATACACTGCCTAATTGTCAAATTTAGAATTACCGTTTAGATCATCTGCAATTCATATTGTTGTAATTTATTTCATCTTTCATTTACATAACGTTCTAAATAGTAATAAACTGCCATTGGAAAAGTTAGATAATTTATATTATTTATTAATAGTATTTGTGATTATAATAACTAATTTTTGTAAAATTAGCATTCCATAGCTTTGAGTGTGCTTTTTTTATGTATTGAAAAAAGCATGTATAACATCGCTATCAGGCGCGGAAAATTATTCCTAGGTGGGCCCATACTTCAGGAAATAATAGGGGGTGGGGGAGGAAATCGTATGAAAGTTTATATAAATCATACATTTTTAGGTGGGCCACCCCCTAGAACCGCGCCTGATCATAATTATTGGAGAATTGCATGGAAACAGCTTTTGACCATTTACCATTAGAATTTAAACTTAATTGTGGATTGAGGAACAACCAAGATAGGAGAAAAATTACTTTTACTACAACCCACAAGGAAAGTTAAAAATATGTGAAAGCATAAATCTATAATATTGTTCTATAAGTTTGTCACTTTGGGGAACATTTTACTGAGAGCTAGTAACAGAGTGACGTCATCACAAAAAGAAAATCTCCCCTTAGCGAGGCGCTGTCAAAGGCTACGTCTGACGGGTTAGCAAGCGGACGCAAAACGGCGACGAAGCCTGTAATGGAGTGTCTTATGATAAGCTCTTAGTAAAATTTTGGCTTGTGAAGAATAGGAAGTGTCACAATATGTATATGTAAAAATATTATACACTTATGGTGAAAGAAATGTCTTTGAAGGAATAATTAACGGTAGTTTTGCTTGCAGTTTTAAGGGCCAAGATTTTGTCCCAAGGCAACCCTCAATTGACTAACAATTTTGTTCATACAACTAATACACAGGGTGCCATGTACACCATTCTAAGGCCACACTGTTCGTTTATTACTACATTTAGTGTTGCTGCTAGACGTTTTGGGTGTACTTTCTGGAGAACACTGAAACGTACTTTTGCTATAAAAAACCAGGGCGCCACCTATTCTGTATATTTTTAATAGATGGCGCTTAAGTTTATTTTATCGAAGAATTTCTTCACTATCAGCAGGGTTCTCTTGCGGACCATGCCGGTTTCGTCAAATTCCGCCATTCCGGGCTTTGGCCGCTGGCGCAGGGCATTATAATGATAAGACTACCTGTGATATGGGATATGATATCCTAGTTTTCGAAATTATGTTTACCTCTACATTGTGAGTTATAGCAGGCTTATTTATCGCATTTTATAACCTAGTATGGCCATAATATCTATGAACATGTTTTTTTACCATTGTGAGATAAAGAACACAGTCACGCCGAGCGAAATGATTTCTAACTAAATACGTAATCCAGCTGTTTCTGTGAGTGTGAAACCGTGAAAAAAGTAAGCTTCAAATAGCTTAAGGGGCACAACAGTACAAGTGGTTGAATTTCACTTAGTTTCCCACTTGAGCCTCAAAAATGGCACTGGAAAAATAACAATATGATTGGTTGGATTTCGTATCACGAGGTATGAAAGGGGAGGAGCTATTGGACTTTTACCAAGATTTTTAAAACGTCTGTGTGACCTTGTAATATAAATAAACTATAAGACTCAGTTTCCAGTTCATATAATCAAATTTATATTATATAAAACACTTTCAAAAAGTTTTAAAACACTGAGATAAACGCTATACATATCAGGTTGGTTGGGTAATTAGGAACAATGATAAAAATGGGAGACAATGGACTTTTCGACGTAAAATATCACTTAAGAACGTGTTGAATAAACTAGTATCCTTCAACGGATCCACCTTTCCTGAAATCGATGTTAGCTATTATATTTGTACCATTTTTAGCAATAGCCATAACTACAGATCCTTGATCATCAATGATTGACTTATGACCAAACTTCTGAAGTTTATCCAAATAGATCTATAAAAATGAACCACGACCTTTATGAAAAGCGGTCCCCTATGTCGAACGTGGCAACATATTCGTCAATAATAATTTTCTTACCTGAGGAAAGCTTTTTTCGTGCTGCACAAAATTTGGATATAGTTGATGGTGAAATCTGGGCGCATCTATCGCCTCTTTAATGTCCTTTTCCATCCATAAAGACATGGAAGCGACCTATGAGGAGAGTATACTTTTAGTCTACCACTCCTGGAAATTATATACGCATATACTTGGAATGTCTAAAGCTACATTGCCATAGGAGAAATGGGCGGAACTTGAACGATGTCGAAGGGAAGGCATAACACGTATTTTTAATTTCATAGGCTGATTGCCGTCGCTGCAGAGGCGGATTAAGCAATAGGCTGGATATACTTAAGCCTAGGGGCCCGGAAACTTACTTAATTGTAAGGGCCCGAGCCGAACTTAGAGCAAGGTCGGAATGAGCCTAATTAAGTTCAAGCCTTGGATTGGTTAATCCGCCACTGCTAATAAGCCTTGACCACGGGAAAATAATTGAAGACGCGTCCTCGGAAAATAAATTTTAACAGAAATAGAATCTGATAAACCCCTATTTGTTAATACACTAAACTTTCTAAATACAGGTATTTAGATAAAATGAAGTGAACTTTTCGAGCCAAGGCTTGTTATAAAATCAGCGACGTACTTAGTGTACCATGGCACGAGCAAAATATCAGCAGAAAACCACACCCGTTGCTATGAAGATAATCTGCACCACTACTCTTCGTTAGACTTCCAAGTGTATTTGTATATTATTTCCTGGTTGACCTTACAAAGGGACCTATTATGATTGAGAGCTTACCAAGGCAGTAGCCGTAATAATCCTCGTTCCGCCAGCTGCCCCCAAAATCATATCCACATCGAAATTTTTGTCTAAAACAATGGCAGGACACATGGAAGACATGGGACGCTTTCCTGGTTTAATGAAATTAGGCGGGGAAGGCGGGATACCGAAATAATTGGTTATGTTTGGGGAAGAGAAGTCATCCATTTCGCTGTTGAGTATGATACCGGTAGAGCGAGATCGAATCATAGCCCCGAATCTAAATAAGAACAAGTCTAAGTTAATAAAGTATAAAAAATAGTTACCATTATATTTACTGAGTGTTGATGGTGCTAGTTACAGAGACCGCGTCTCCATTCTCGGCCAAAACCGATAGATGAGCCGTGCCGTGGTCTTCCTTGAAAGCTACTGTCGCTCCATAATGCTCGCTTTCAAACGTCGTTTCATCAGAGATTGAACTACGAATTCGGTCGGCGTATGACTTCGAAACTCCCTCGCGTAACACCTAAATAACAGATACATTTTGCGTCAAATTTCATTGCAAAAATCGTCTTGAGTTCATACTGTCTAGGCTACAGTTATTTCCAAGCAGGGTTGTCAGGTGCACCATAATTTTCGTACACAACGATAATTTCAAGCCAATTTTCCGGCTGTACGATAATTTCAACGGCATAGTATTTTCCATTACATAACTCTCGCGTACTATAATTTACAATTACCTTTCGGTGAAACCCACTTAATTTTTAACTTTTAATACTTTTTGTATTGGGCCCAGCTTGATTTAGGGGTTTGGAAATTTTTTATTTCTCATAAAGATAACTTCGACTAAGTTTAAAGCCAATATTCCCAACAAAATTCAATTTACCGCCAATTTTGAAGGACAATAATTTTTTACTGAAATCGATACTTTGTTGATATTGTAACTATAATTTGATTTTCACTGCCTGGCAACGCTGTTTCCAAATTATAATTACATCAGTAGCGTTGACGAAATCCAAATCGCCAAGTTCGGTCCTCAAAGCGTAAGAATGCTTATACGTTTCGATCATCCTATGGAACATCAGAACTCTGTTGTCTAAGTCGTTAAAACTCTCAGGGGTCAAATTGTATCCGTTCAAAACTTCCATAATTAGAGTCAATATGGCGCCACTACCAGGCGGTGGGACAGTGTGGAGGATTTTTCCATCTCTTAATGGTACGGAAATGGATTTTTGACTTTGAGCTTGATAATTTTCCATATCTTCTAAGCTAATTATTCCCCCGAATTGTTGAATGTCATCCACCAAGTCTTGAGCCAACGAGCCATTGTAGAGCGCGTCACCTCCTTCGTTAGCTATAACTTGTAAAGTGTCCCCGAGTTTGAGATTGAAGATAGTTTCACCCTCTTTGAACACATCGTCAGTGGCGTTGTTGTAAAACAACAACCTCATGGATTCTTCCGCCATAATGTCGTCTTTGAAAACACGCAGCTTCGATGCCAAATATTTTGAGACTTGGTATCCTTCTCGGCATAATTTAACTGCCGGCATGACCAAATCAGACCAGTTCAATTTCCCGTACTTATCATGCGCTAGCTTGTAGCCTCGTAACTCTCCGGGGACAGCGACGGCTAGCCCACCTAAAATAACACAAGTTGCATTAACCTACCAACCAAACGGTGGATTAGGAGGCGATAAGAGTCACTATCATTAGAGCTCTTAAAAAATTCAGTTACGTAATGCGCTCGCGCTAAGGCACGCCGCCATGTTGTGTGAAAATTTTTCAAAGGCGTTTAAACAAGCTTGAAAATTCACACAACAATCGAGTGCTAGCAGCGTAAGTTATATGTAAGTGGTGAGTCTTTATATTTTTGGAGGGAATATATCCATTTCCCTTTTGGAAAACACGCTTCAATAAAACATCAGTAATGTTTCCGAGAGCCACGACCTGCAAGTTACTGTTTATTTAGTACTGGTATGCAACAAGTAAGTGTTCCCTTTTTACCAGGTAGCCTTTTTAGACATATTACGACTTAGCAAAAACACGACGTTCTGTTTACAGGTGAAAAGTTTCTATTATTTCAACAAGCACCAAATGAACAATAACTTGCCGGTACTAGCTCTTGGATATATTAATTCTGGGTGATTTCCTTGAAGATGTTTTATTGAAGCGCCTATTGATCAACTGTCAAAAAACCGATACCACTGCCTAGAATGGTTAAAATATACCGTCATCTCTAGATTCGTTGCTAACCCATTATTTAGCAGAGGACAATTTCTGGAATCCGGAGAGCTTTGCTATTTAATAGTTCAGCAATGAAGCTATAGGGATGGCGTCACTTTTGCAGCATCTACTCACTATTGCAACGACAAGTTGGGATGGGTTTTATTTAGTTTGTGATTACCTTTCTGTGATAAAGTTGAATTTCCGTGGTACATATCCTGGGTGGCCTTACTAGGCGCCATTTCTCGTCCATCTATGACGTCCACCGTCTCGTTTACTCTATAATTTAACTGTGTTAATACAATGTAACATTTCCTAAAGACTCGGTATGACGCACCTGTGATATATTGTCATAATGAATCCGCCTCCCAGGCCCATGCTCTGTGGATTGACGACACCTCCGCAGAAGAGCGTAGCGATGGCGGCGTCCACCGCGGTTCCGCCTTTCAACAACGCCTCTCTAAGACAGAGTCGTTAGTCAATTCAAAGATACTTATCATAACAAACGGGACGTTTTCAATTACTTTCCAATGGCTGCGCATGGTGCACCGTCGGATATCACAACTGCTTTTGTAAAACTGTATAATTTACTAT
This sequence comes from Leiobunum rupestre, assembly GCF_980474605.1. Taxonomy (NCBI): domain Eukaryota; kingdom Metazoa; phylum Arthropoda; class Arachnida; order Opiliones; family Sclerosomatidae; genus Leiobunum; species Leiobunum rupestre. Next base: position 42,519,639 of record NC_143394.1, read on the forward strand.
TGGATACTGGAACGGCCGTGTTTTCGTAACGAAGTTTCTTTTCTCGGAGCTTCGGAAGACCTATGGCCAGACTGACAGCGATCGCGACCAGAATTAAGGCTATCACGATAACGATTAAAATGGTGTCTCTTTTCGTCACCACGAGTCTTAAAAAACATAGAAATTAGCGTTAAATGACAATTTCCCTGAATGTATTCCTACTTTTTCGGTTGATAAACGGTATGCAAGTACGTGGTTTTCGGTATGGTACCGTAAGAACCACTCCCAGAGTTATCCGCGAAATGCCTCTTTTCGTTTTTATCGTTCATTTTTAGCTATTTCTTTTAAACTTAAGACCATCGAGAAGCAGTAACAACGAAGGCTGACTGAACAATAGAAATTCGCCCCCAAAATCGATCTTTTATCAATTTATCTCTTATACAATTACATAAGTTCCTCTCAAATCTAGATACCACTCTAAACGGTTTTTATCTTCAATTCGAGGTTAAAAAGGGTCCCCTTTATTACCATTTGGTCACGAGAGGTTGAGTACACATACTTGTAAATTTATACTATAAATCTATAATATCGTTCCATAAGTATGACACTTTCTATTCTTCCCATCCACAACTTTAACTGATAACTATTTCCGACGGCGGGTTTCGGGGGGTTTTTGCATCTCAAGATTTAAGAGCGCCTCGCTAGGGGGCGCTTATCTTCCCTCGTTTATGACACTCTGTGAATTGTTTCCCAAAGAAATGGAACGTTATTATAGGCTTATGTTTTCACGGCGAGGCTAAACGGAAGAGGCTTTCCAAATTGTACTATCATTAATAATCGGATTGCTTTCAAAGTAGCAAAGTCGACCATTTCTCAAGATATCCTTGGTGCAACGACACGTCAAGAGAAACGCAAATAAATATTTTTTTTCGAAAACTAATTATTTATCCATATACCAAAATTTATACCGCACTTCAAGAAACAAAACTTATTCTATTTATTTTAATTGAATTTTGATAACAAAATATGAAAAAAATATGGAAACTATTTTTATCTTTAAAAGTTAGTTATTATCTGGTACCCAAAATATTTGCCCGAAATTTAATCCAAGGTCGAGATAGATAATCCTAATCTATAATTTAAATGTATATCGGGTATAATACTCACTTGTTTGAAGTTTTATAAGCATTCTTCCTTCGAGCAGAGCCCAGGGAAGTCCTATCGGAAAAATGCGGGCCCGGGTTGTCGGTGCTCGCGCCGTTTTCGGCCGTTGAAAGTTGTATGTACGAACCACGGTTACTCATTTTGTTTAAGAGATTCAATTTTACCCAGCAAAATAAATACGGGAAGATAAAATTAATATATATTCGAATATCACCTTACATTCAACCAATATATTCTATTGTTTATGATGATCTAATTTCATTCGCATTTTGCCTTCCACCAAGCCGCATATCGGACGCGAAAACTTCATAAAAGAAAAAAACCAGTTTTTGATATACAGGTGTACTTCGAAGCGTCTAGAGGAAACGCACGACGCGTAATAGAATCACGGTCACGTGGCCATGACGTTGCCTATAGAAAACGTATAAATGGTTTGTTACGTGGCCAGGTACGTAGAGACGGAGGTTTACGCCAGTAGCAAACGAGGCTACCAATAACAACCAGTCCATCAATTGACACGCGTGGTTTAAATTGAATGTGGGAAACTGTCTGCTCATAATGCTCATTCTAAATTTTAACTGTACAACAACTGAAATTCTACCAACAAATGTTTAAATTCAAAAGATGTTTGCAATTTTCTCACACTTTAAGTTGAGTGATATTATTATCGTGTAAGCGCCATCTGCTTTACAGTATTGAATAATTATTCTCATTAAAAAAAAAAGATACTTTCTTTAATATTTACAACGTTTTCGGGTTAAAACACTTTAGTTATTGCTGGATTTTTTTCTACGCGCGCGTTTTTTAATAAACAATGAAATTCAAAAATCAAATAATTGTCGTTCGAAACGGCACAAGAACTTTTACAAAAATGAAGTGGTAATAATATGAAAAGCGATGCAAATGTACAAAATGGGAATATTAAGATTTACGATAATTTGTATTGAGCCGTTCTTCTTATTTGCTTTTAGTAGGAGATTGAGGCTGAAAAAAAAACAAAAATTATAACTTACTATATAAGTAACTATACTTGTGATAATGAACATAGTTGGACCAGGGCAAGAGCGAAGGGTCGGACATTCAAAGAAATCCCGTACACTTTCCAAGAAATTCGAAATTCAGCCTGAATTTTTTCAAAATCTCGAAATCCAGCAAGAAATCCGACGGGAAATCCAGAAATTGCAAAATCCGACGTGAAATCCCACAAGAAATCGCGAAATACAGAGTGAAATCTCAGATTTCAAAATCCCGTACACATTTTTGGTGAATGTCCGACTACTTAGGGCATATTTTCTAATTTATAAACTATTTTCTATCTTATGAAATAATTTTGGAAAATCAATGTTATAACTAATTTCCATAACGTGTTTCGAAAAATCAATGGTAACGCGCGAAGGAACAACAACACAATTCTGCCCTGCCCCTGTCCACAATGTTGCGAATAAACGTTAAAAACAGGAAATCATATATGTATACACTTGCGATGCGTAAAGCTACAGCAGTTCTCACGATGACGGAATATTAAGCACGGACTGCATCCCTGTGAGATTTGCACCAAAGAGGTAGTATCAACCATTATTTTTTCATCTTTTTCGCGTATCCCGGTTTATCACAAAATAACTTGTTACATTGCTGGTTTTAGCTGTCGCTTAAGTCTGGAAAACCGTGGTACGCCGAGTCATGGTTCAGCTTTGGCTACCAGAGTTCATACATGGCTTTTTTACCATGTAAATACGCAATTTTACACTTACCTATTAAAATTTCATTCAATAAATTGGTAAGTCTACATTACTTAAAGGGGAACGGTCAAGCTTTAACCAGTTAGATAGCCCTATAGACCGTTAAAAACTAAAATTTATGCCGAAAACCGCATAAAAAATATTAAGTGGTTAATTTTTACTAAAATTAAGAAATTTCAGGATTTTGAAAAGCGCGCGTCCGCCGCGACACCTGGTGAGAAATCGGTGAGACAGAAAAACAATATAAAGGGGGGGGGGGTTATGAAGACGCGAAAGATTTGTTTCGCGTCTTCATCAGCGCCCGCGTTCCAGTTATACGAGACCTAAGCCTAAATTGCGCGATTTTAAAAGTTAGGATATTTCGCAAATCGCTCACTAAGGTGCTGCTGGCGCTGACGACACACCTTAAGATGGCGGGGAAAATTCAAAATTAAATACTTGGCGTTATTTTGCGTTTCAACTTTTTAGGCCAAAAACTATTTTTTCAAGACAAAATAAGGTACGTGTAAGCATATTGAACGTCTTGTTGATCTTTTGATACGTAAATAAGGCGATATTTGGAAAAGCTTGGCCGTTCCCCTTTCAGCGATTATATTCATTTTTCGAGTGAACGGGTTTCCAGCTATTGAATTGGAAAATATGCCGCGTTTTAAATCTGGCGGAAGGCTGGAAATGGAGCTTTAGACATTGACAGGTATAATTTCCTGGTAAAATGAGAGCGCCAAAAGGAATGACTAACCTGATGCCAAGGAATGATCCCAGCGAGAAATGGAGCGTTTCCGTCGTGAATGGAAATTGGGCCGTTCGCGCTACGGATAATCGACGCTCTGTCAGCTTGGCCTTGAGGGTACGGATAGGGAGTAGGTGAATTGCGGGCAACGGAACGATGAACCATCATGTTCGGAGTCAACTGGTTGGTGGTGGTGGTCAACGTGGCAACATTTGACGCGGGAAAGTGCGTTCGTGGTCCCGCGTACGGTAATGGCGTGTTATTGGAAACCATACGCGGGGTGACGACGTTGTAACGCGAGGCGTCCGTTGATGAATTATGGTACGTAAAATTTCTTGCGGGGTCTAAGCTACCGGACCGAGGCGGAAGGCGTTCGAAAGACGGACGGCGAGTTGGAGCGTTTTGAGCTTGGAATGGTTCGCTAAAGTCGACGCGAGGCTGCGGACTTTGTAAGGAATTAGCGGGTGATATTCTGTGAGGGATGTGACTATCTTGGGGGAATGTGTCCGCGTACACTTGAGCGTCCGTTGGAAATAAATTGTTTATAATGGGCCGAACGGGGTACGTTTGGTGACTTTGTAGCGACAACAAATGGGACACGGGAGCTACTGGCATGGCGTAGCGCTTAGTGGCTTGGCCGTAACTATTGGAACGCGGTATCGACTGTGGATAGTTGTTAACCGCTGGAGTTGGTACTACGCGACTTTGCAAGGCACTGAAGAAGTTTGGCGCGACCGACAAGGGACGGTTATCGAGAGATTTGGTACTGAGAGAGGCTGTAGAAGGACGAGTGTGGTTTTGACTTTGAACACTAGGTGCGGGTCTTTCATTCTGGGAAAAGGCACGGTTTTGTTGAGAAATAGGTTTCGGTTCAACGCCTTTAGAAGCTCCGTTAACCTTACCGATTACGGCTGTACGAGGACGAGTGCGCCTTTGACCTTGAACGCCGAACGCGACTATTACTGGCTGAGGAAAACCGCTGTTGTAGGATGGCGGATCAACATTTGGTTGAATACGGTGAGAGACTCCGCCATTGTTACTGATTGTGGCTATAGAGGGACTCGTGTGGTTTTGACTTTGGGCACTGTGCGCGACCGGGACTTCTCGATGGTCCTGAGCAAAACCGCTGTTGTAGGGTGGCGGATCAACGTTTGGTTGAATACAGTCGGGGACTCTTCCATTGTTAATGATTGTGGCGCTAGAGGGACGCGTGTAGTTTTGACCTTGAGCATTGTGCGCCACAGGGACTGCTCGATGGTCCTGAGAAAAGGCGTGGTTGTGGTGTAAAATAGATTGTGGACTAACGCGCGTTTGAATACAGTTAGGGACAGAGTTATTGTTGTACTGGGTAGTGCATCGCGCGGCCATTGCTTCTGGCACCTGTAGCTGGGTATGAACCGCTACGACTTCTTGATGACGCTGGACATCGTTCCTGGAAACCTTTTGTCCATTCGCGTGAGTCCCGGTCTCAGAGGGCGTGAAATACGTCGCCACGGTTGTCACCGTGGTAAAGGGATCGGGTACCACGGAAGTGGACGGTTCGAGGCGCTGCGTCTGACCAGAATTGGGTATTCTTTGATCGACTTGGAGAGTGGATGTCGCGGAAGTGCGCGTTTCTGATGGCTCTACTGGACTGGTTATGGTACCTCGATTGTGCTGGACATTCGTGAACTGGGTAATGCGTTTTAAGGTATTAAAAATCTCCGCTATCGCCAAACTTTGTCCAACCATGTTTCCTTGGCGCGCCTCGTTGAGGGAGTTTTGAATCGCGAAGAAAGTCTCGGGATCGAAACATTTCTGGTTGCTTTGCAGAAGCTGACAGATATCGTCAATGACGTTAGTCGTCTCGGAGGCAGTTTTTACTTTAGTTTGGTCATCGGACACGTTCCTGGTTCTTCTGACGTATGGCACTTCGCTCTTCACTCGCGCTATAAATTGGACGTCTTCGTCGGCTTCTTCTTTCACCTAAGACAGAAAAAAACCATCACTTAATTTTCTAAAAGAGGCGATAGAAGGTCAAATAGGCCCAAAATAAACCAGTCAGCCCAGTCGTATTAGTAGTTCCACATCATTAAAGATTTAACACCCCTTAAAACCTTTTTGTTTCGTACGTCTACAATGACGTCATTGTTTTATGAACAAACTAAAACACAAAAGCTCAAATTCGAAGGAATGTACACGGTCAAGCAATCTTATAAAAACCTGTTTTTCAATCAATATTAATCAAGAAACAAATCCACCCTATGTTTCAGAGATATCACGTTTTGTGGGTGCCTAGTGCCCAAATATATTTCAAACGCGAGAATTAGCTATTTCCTATCGTTTATGGTATTATAAACAGTTCTTATCGCAGTGGTTCCGGAGATATCAAATACGTAGTTCAATAAATACTATTAAATAAGGTCAATTTCGCGGAGGCTCTTACGCACAATGTGTAAAACGTAAATAAAACTTTGCCGAAATTTTGGGAGGGGGATTCAGTTTATGTCGCGCTAATCACCGCTAATTAGTTTTAACTAATCGAACTTGGTTTGGCTGGTAGAGGGAAGCGATATAAGCTATTTAGAAAGAGAACGGTATCGGTGTGTAGTCCTGAGAAAATGTTATCAGAGGTGCTGTAAAAGATGACAACAACACGTAACTATTAACATTTTAACGTAATATATAGTTCCACATTCCACATGATGTGGAACTAAAAATATAAATAAGCTGCTCCAATTTGCGTTAAATTTCGATCTGGATGGCGTACTATAAGAAACCATTGATTTAGATAAGCTAAAAAACGTACGTTACGAGTTCCATTTCCGGCTTGAATAATTCGGTTCGAAATTTTCTGAAAATAGTCTTCGGAACGGTCTAATAAGGCGTTTATACGAGCGATTATTTCTGGCTCGCAAGGCATTTTCTGGCTTTCGCAAATTAAAAGCAACTTCCGCAACTCATCCGAAAAATTTCTATGAATGTCTCGTTTCTCGAGTAACTTGGAAATATCGTCGTTATTTAAGCTCGTCGATGTCCATTGCAACGAAATTCTTTCGCAGTTGTTCACGAATTGAATTGGCGTCATCGTTACGCTGTCACTCGGTTCATCCGACGTCCTCAAAGTTTCCGAAGCATTTGGAACGTTGTCCAACGCGGTAATTTCCTCTGTTTTACAATCGCTAGTCGATTGGTTTTCACAACCTTCGATCCGACCCGCTACGGCGCTAGAACCGGTACTCTGAACCGATAACATTTCGTTTAAATCCGCAATTGAAGAAAAGAGATCTTGTCGCTTCGAATTTGGGATTAAATTAGAGGAATCGCTACTGTTGACAGTTGAGGCTACGTCGGCATTGGAATTAGACGGCACAGTTGAATTGGCAGTTTCGTTCGAGTGTTCTTGTTCGATTGGTCTTTGAAGATTAGTGTTAGAATTGTTCGTCAATGGGGGTGAATTTTTATCTGGTGCAATCGCGACTACATTGTCTTTGGCGGAGGTGATTATTGGTTTTACTATCTGCTTTGGCCTTTCTTGGACACCTGGATCGCATTTATCCGTCGACATGGCAGCTGGCGAAATAGCGACGTGATCACCTTTTACAGCTTTGCCCCGGGTATTATCGCTCTGGGCCACCGTTGCGTAACTGTCCCCCGACTCTGAGGATGGAAATTAAAATGGATTAGTACTTAAATCCAGCCAAGTTCAAAAGAAGGAACTTACTTTGTTTGTCCCGAGACTTAGTCGCGTACAGCGGCGGTGAAACTTCGTCTATCTCGTGAACTTTCCACTCCCGGCCGGTAGGCGAGGAATGAAATTCTTCGACGCTCTCGGTGGTGACAGCCATTGACCTTTGTCGGTTCAGTAATAGTTGACAGATTTCTGGCGCGAGGCCTACTAGACGGGGATCGACGATAACCTTTTGACTTTCGTTCGAAGGTGATGATGACTCGTTACTGGTCTCCGCTGGCTGATTCGGAAACGAGACTAATTCGTTAAGTGACGGCATACTGGCGTTTCTCGATTTTATTTTATTATTTTGGTCCTTATCTTTTCTCGCGTCTTTGGTTTTGCGATCGGTATTTTGGTTCGAGCTTTTTGACTTCGTTGGTATTTCGTCTGGAAGGGCTTGGACAGCGGACATGTCCCACTGTCTCTTTCGTTTTTGGTGAACAATTTTGGATGAAATGTCTTTATACAAAGCCGGCTGATCCGGTCTGAAGTATTCGGTTTCGTGACTACGTTTGGGCTCCTCCGAATCCAGAGTGGCACGGACCTTCACCGGCCTTTGGAGTGCAGGGGCGCTGGGCCTTCGCTTGAGAGACGCGTTTTGGTGCGGTCGAATTGTTTCTTCCAGAGAAAATTGTCTGTTTATGGCACTGGCAGGAGGTCGACGGGTTTTAAGTTTTCGTGCCTCCGGATTTTGAGGGTCCGGTGAGACAATTGGCGACGATGGCGTCTTACGGGTTTCCACGGGAATGGCGTTATTTGGCAGGGTCAATGGACTATCTTTATTTGGCAAATATTCCGTGGGTCGAGCTCGTACGGCGCTAGTATTTTCCGCGGGAGGCTTGGTAATTTTTTGGTTCCAGGTTAGAACCATAGACGAATTTTGGTTGGTTGGCATTTTCATGACGCATTGTCGCATTTTGAAGGTCTCAGTCGCTTTGACCCAGACATCGTTGACTTTGCTGCTTTTCTCAGCATTCGTTTTCTCGCTTTCTATGTCTCTTTTTCGATTCAGAACGTCTTCAGCCTTATTGGAACTCGTGTTCTCAGCAACATCTTTGCAAACTAGTTTGGCGGCCACCTTTACGGCAAATGACGCGTTAGAGGACGCCATTATTAGAGTTAACCAAGCGGGAATTTCATACGGTTCCAGAGACGGAGACAATCTCGTTTCCAAGATTAAGAACGAAACCATTGTAAGAGTTTTAGTGAGAAAATACTTCTCAGTCCGCCAGAGTTTCCCGAAAATGGGAGCGACTAGATGCGACACGCTTGGAACAGTTCGAAGCGAGGAGAAAACGACCGAAGTGGGAGGTAATGGCGTTGAAAAGAGGTCACATTTGTTAAAATCAGGTACGAATGTTTTCGACGAAGTCCCTGTACGTCCGAATTGGCCTTCAAAAGTATCGTTCTCTTTTTTAACCACGATCGGATTCTCAGGTTGACTTCTAAGCCGAATAAAACCCATGTGTTTTTGAAAATTGTCAATGTCGCGATAGAAGACGTCTAAGTCGCTGGAGGAGCTCGTGGAGCTGAAGCTCTCGCGTCTAGGATACGGCACGGTGTCCGAGGAACTAAGGGAATTGGCGTCATCGTCGGAGCTGGTATCCAGATATAATACGTCTGACGAGCCGGTTTCGGCGACGATTTGAGTGTGAACGCTCTCGTCACTAGAGTCCTCCTTGGAAGCGGAACTCTTCCAGGACGAGACTCGATCGCCCTCCAATGGGACTGTGAATAAACTGTCCTCATCGAGTTCAGTGGCAGCGGGTGTTGGCGGTGGTAGCTTCTCCTTCCACCGGGCCACTTTGATGACGCATTCCTTAAGTTTGGCGTCGTAAATGGCCTTACTCAAGACCTCCGACGTATTCTCGGTGTTCGAGCTTCGTTCGCTTCCGGCTTCTAGATCGTTATCAGATTTTTCCTTTACGAGTCTAGGCTCCTCCAGCCTCTTTCGGCTGCAATCGTCTACCGCGGAATGAAACTGTTTCGTAGAACTATCACCATTTTCGCTTGGCGCGCTGTCCGAGGTTGACGACACTGATTCCGTCGCGATCAGATTTCTAATCGACGGATTTCGAAGACGGTTGCTTTTACGGCAACCAAATTCTTCCTCCGATTCGAAGGACCTGCCGTGGTATTCGCGATCCTCTTCGTACCGCGGTCGGTGTTTCGGTCGGCGATGGTTGTAAGTTGGGCAGCCACGCTGGTGGAAACGGTTCCCTTCTGACCGTTGACGCCGGTCATCCCGCGAATGAGGCCGACGCTCCTCGTAACGACCTTTTTCTCTCCAATCCTCTCTTCTCGCATGTCGGCCTTCGTCCATACTGATGAACCTTTTAAAGCCCCTAATTGGGGCACTCTTATATCCTACCGCCCTGCCTCGGAATCCGCCCCGTCCGAGGAAGCGGCCTTCGCTATTCCTTCCCCTATGGTGGTGGTCTCTGTAGTCGCGAATGTGCCTCGGGCTGTAGCTACGAGGCGACCGCTCCTGACCTTCGCGCGACGCAAACCCGCCGCTGGGGAATTCCCGGTAGTTATCCGGGATAGCTTCTCTGTGGCTGAGTTGGTAAGCTCTTCCGTCGACGCGCGAGGGGCTCCACCGGTGTTGGGAATATTCGGCAGACCGGCGCGACGGTTGAAAGCCGTCCTCTACTTTGCCATCGGTGTTGGGTCGACAAGGAGAGGGCAACTTCAGCAATGGTGGCCGCCAATATTCGTTGGTCAAAACTATTAAGTTTCCGTTCCGTCTTCTGTCTTCCGAAGAAGGGAGATCTGGCCTGTAAATATCGAAGTCATCTTCGCGGGAGTAGTTGTTACCACCGCTGCGATGGGACGATCGGAAGTAGTCGTTCGTCATTGTTGAAAGTACGCTCGAAATGGAGGGTAATCTCCGTCTCGAAGCGACGCATTTCAAATCTGTTGCAAATGAAAAAAGTTAATTTATAGATTTTACGCCGATTTTGTTTACACCTACGAAGTTCGGAGTACAGTAAATGAGTGTCGTTAAACAAAGATATCCCACTTATCACGGTCAAGATAAACTGATTTCAATAAAGTATTTATTTATACTTATGGATAATAACTATACTTAGACAATCGGGGGGAATAGTGTTCCAATTTCCCCACGGCCCCAGAAGGGGGAAGGAGAAACGTCATCCGCGTATGCTTCAATCGCGTCTGCGGAACCAATGATATACTGGGCTGAATTATTTTTTAGAGCTTACTTTTATAGAGATATTTCACGTCGTCTGCTTTCCCTAGCTTTGGCAGTGTAATGGTCGCCATTTTGAGCGGGTTTCTCAATACGAAAAAGCATTGGTGACGTAGACCCCTATACAAGTGAAATATCTCTATACTGCGAGGGGATTGGCAGAAATGCTAGAAACCTTCTGAAACTGTCTCTTAAATATGAAGTCATTCTCCCGATAGTATAAATATATTCTTGCTAATAAGTAAATTAAGTGACAATGATTTTTCGCGGCACCTGCGATTAAAACTGTACACGTTCCTGCATAAATCGAGACCCCGTGTGCGTTTGCGGGTAAAAAGTCAAATAAAATATTTCAATTATCAATTGTTTAGAAGACCAAATTTCATACTAAGTTCTAAGGTTAAAATATCAACTATTTTAATTTCTTCAAACTTTTGAGTTAAAATTTAAGGAAATGATAGGAAAAATAGAACGTTAAATTACAGAAAAAAATGAAAATATAGGAACTGTGGTCACCCTGAGATTTTCTATATATTTCAATTTTTTAAGAACCTAATTTTTTCCCATTTTTTTATAAATTGTATGATTTTAGTCATTGATTTTTTCAAAAAAAAATCACTATATTTAATTCAGCCAACTCGACATCTAGGTACATAGAAATGTTGTGTACCTTCGCAGGCACGAGAGAAGAATTCAATTTTCATTGGACGCCAATTTCCCGGCAAAAAAGCGGATGTGGACTGCTTAAGATTTACTTATTTATTAGTCCACTTCGCAATGTAAAATGAAAAAATTGAAAGTCATTGGGATATTTAACGATTTATAAACCATATTTTCCTTATCTATTAGATTAAAACAGGGTTCGAAAAAGTTCGTTTTTTTTTACAAAAAGCCCAACCCAGTGGTTTTTTTATTTGAGTATACAATTTCCATATTTGTATTAGACGATTTGTAAAAGCATACAGATACTTGATATAATTTTCAAGTTAACAAGCCCATTCACTTTGTAAAGTTTGTATCACATTCATATTACAATAGGCGTTTCTTTAAAATAAATCAATAAAAAACTTAAATGTATAAAATGTTTTCCCGTGTCACGAGCTTAAGCTTTTTAGTGCTTTATTGGCACGCGCGTTTCGTACGTCGACTTCAGTTCAAAACTTCAAATACCAAAATCTTTATCGACTCGAGCGCACGCTCTCTACTTGGATTAACTAATCCAAGCTCTCTACCTTCAATAACTATTCTAGTGACGTAGAAAAAACATTTACACGTGACCTCCCGTATCTTATAGAAACACCTATTCCGTGAGATTTTAAAGTGGGTTTTTAAGTGCGTTTTTGGTGGGTGGGTCCAAAAAAAACCCACTGGGGGTTTTTGGGTCGGGTTTTGTGTTTTCGAACCCTGGAGGCCGAGAACAGATATTCCATTTTCTCGTGCGCGAATTTAGACCCCCGCAAAATTGAGTGACCGCGTCGACAGCTTGACCGACGGCTCTGAGTCAGAGCCTCTGACCGTTTTTGAATAGAATATATACAATGAGCATCAAAAAAAGAGGTAATCTGCAATACATGGAATTGTCCAGGCGGGCACTTAAGTTGTCAGAGATGTCAATCAGTTGTCACTCGTCAAAAAATTAAGTACAGGATAAGAGGGGTGGAAATTCGCTCTGGTCTCGGTCTTTAAAAACAATTTTTCGCCTGAAACGCATTTTGGAAAACCAGCTGGAGCCTGCGTGGGTACATGAATCAAGCGAATAACAGTAGCAGATGAACACTTCTCTCATAGAGTACGTTATAAACTTCTGATAAAAGGTATTGTACCAACTGCATGCGTATTAGTAAAAGTAATTTATGTTTCAATTTTTTATTTTTCCGATTTGCGGAAAACTTTCTGGAAATTTTTCCGGATAATTAACAACTCTACAAAAACGTGAGACGGTTTTTGCTCTAGTAGGCGGGGCCAAAGCCGTCAGAGTGATCTTACCCAATGGGGGCGCATCTCTGATACTCGTTTTTGAAAAGAAAGTCGAAACGCAGAGAGAGAGGTAGCGAGGCATCCGACCGTCACTGGCTAGATTTTCCAGAGAGCGATTTATAGGGGGCCTACGTTTGTCTCTATCTTCGTCTGTCTCTTAAGTCGCGTTTCATTCTGGCATCTGAAGTATTATTAATTTTGTAGATATTTAGAAAATCTATATAATTTGTCGAGTTAAAAAAAAATTCTTTTTAAAGTTACAGAGATAAAAAAGTTTCTTTTGGATATTTTCATATATATATATATATACATATCCATACATACATACATGTATGTATGTATGTATATATATGTATGTATGTATATTCATATTGTGTATGAATATTATATTAGTACATAAACTTATATTCATAATTTTTAGTATATTTTACCAACATTCTAAGTATTAAATCTTATGTATTGAGCTAGTTTAAGAATACGGCCTAATATACAGCATTGATATGAAAATTTATTAGTTTTGAAAAAAAAATAAAGATTTCCGTAATTTAATAAAAATTAATTGTAAATTAAAACATTACTTACAAAATACACAATTTTAACAGGAAACGAGGCCACGTGTTTGGTAGAGAATCTTAAACGAAACCAACAGATCTATCTCGGATAATAACCATGAACCAGGCCCAATGCTTTTTATGATAAATACCGCCAACGAAAATTAAATAAATTAAAATAAAATTTTCGCTCTACTACCTTAAATTAATCTGTTTAAAAATACAGAATGATATAGGCATTTTTCAAAAATACGAACAACGAACAAAATAGTGCTGTTAAATACAACGTGTTATAACGTAAATAAAAATTCACTACTATAACGATAAGTTGAAAGACCAGTATCTGGAATTTTCCCTTTTTATCTTTGGCGCCTGCGCAGTGTTGCTATAACCAATATCATTTCCCGCGGAGTCTTGTTTCGTTTTATTCTAACCAACGACGTCACCAGACTAGGGGGAACCCACCCTCCCGCGTGGTTGCCGAAAACTAGTTTCCCGCCACTTTTATATGCGCCAACCTTATAGTGCCGCTTGTAAGAACCTTGGATCTTACCATACGCGATTCGGCACGTCGGCAGGACATCATTATTTGGCCCATGGGCAGGATAAGCATTCCAAGTAGAGTTTATGCGAGGGGTTGATCACTACGCGTAATCGGTGTACAGGCATGTAGCCTTGACTGTACTAAAGAAATTACGCGTAATCTGTACTACCAAAGGCTGTAGTCTCTGTAATCGGTGTACAGAATTTTCAGAAGTGGTTACCCCTCGAGTTTATGTTTATGGAGACAATTTCACGCGCTACCAAGAAGTTCCTTCCCCTAAAAATTAAATTAACCCGGTATCTAATTGGTTCCCTTAAACTGACGTGTTCCAACGCGAGTGAAGAACACGGCGGTGACGTCCCCCTCACCTTGTGACCGGTGAATATTCGACCAAGATACTCTTGGATCGTTTCCACTTGGTCATTCTCCATACGTATAGCTATATTCTTGGTTATGAAACGCAATTTTACGAGCGCAGGTGGAAACCAAACTCTTTTTACACACAATCCCCAAGTGATATGTGTGTACTGGGCCAGAGCGGGATTTCGAAATCTCTGTGATTTCGCGATTTCATGACTTCGTCAGAGATTTCGGGATTTCATCTGAGATTTCGCGACTTGGTCAGATTTCTGGATATCATAAGATTTTGCGATTTCGTCGGAGAATTCTTGAGAAGTGTACGGGATTTTGTACATGTGTCCGAAACCTCGACTGGGCCAATGCCGCTGCTGCCGTATTCCACATAACTCAACAAATAGTTCTAGAAGTCTTTAATGTTGTTTCATAAGTTTGTCTCTTTGGGGAATATTTCACTGACAGCTAGTAACGGAGTGACGTCATCACAACAAGAAAATCTCCCCCAGGCGAGGCGCTGTCAAAGGACGCGGAAGCAAGCGGACGCAAAACGGCGACGAAGCCCGTAATGCAGTCTGTCTTGTGGATAGCTCTCAGTAAAACTTTTGTAAGTGAAGTGTCACACTTATATTACTATATTATACACTTAGGGTGATATGTCAATCGAAAGCAAACATCAGAGCCCTCGATAGCCCGTTAAAAAATTTTGAAATCGGTGCCCAAGAAGTTAATCATTTTTCCATACTAGTGGTTTTTCCGGGTTTTTCGCGACTTACAATTTGAAAGCTACATACTTTTTTTTAATTAAAACCAACTTGGTTGAAAATTGTATTTCTAGTTAATACTGAACTATGTTTTCGGTTGCATTAAGAAATTTTAATTTTAAGTGAGATTTCTGGCCAATTTGTGGGACCTCATAGCCCGCTATTGCGATATTTGAATTTCGTAGCAATTGATTCGGGCTCCATCTAACTCTAAAAAACATTTGCGTTTCGCTACCTTATTTCCAAAACCAGGTAACTTTAAAAATTATAATTCGGAATTCCTCTTGGGTTAATGCACAAGCATAATCATAATATAAACATTGCATATCTATTTAGGATGTAAAAATGAAACAGGTACCTTTACAGGCCGGAGATAGTTTTCATCGCGGTTTGCGGAAGTATCCACAGCGCGCCACAACCCAAAATATATCGCGGGGACCAATTGAAAATGTGAAAATTACCTTCGTTAGGATCGGTTTTACCTGAGTAGATCGTAGGCGGGGTTCTAGCCGTATTAATTTAATCCATACATCGAACAGAGCAGATTCAATATCTACGATTAAGTACTAACGACTTACGCGATAACAATTCCCGATAATAAACAAGTCGAGGTCAAACTAATTCAAAACGATTTTCCAAAATATATTAGATTAAACTATGTAAACGAATTCCCGATAAAAAATCTCGGGTTTTTTCAGCCTTTCGATAAGCGACGCTTAACCATCACAGCTGCATACGGCGAAAACACGGCCACTATTTTTCTCACTTCCCGCGTTTTTTTACGTCTCTAGCAGAGACATCGCGTGAAAGACTAACGCGAGTTAAGCGACACACTGACTGAGTTGCCAGGTGTAAGTGACGTCCCGCAGCCCAATCGGAAATTAAACTAGCCAAAAAAAAGCGCACACCGTCAAATTTTTTTTTCTTACCCATTTTATAGCCAAATTTTCACAAAATAGAGTGGAAAATTTCATAGAAGCGATAATTTTCGGTCATTATAACAAGTATAATTTTTGATTTTAGCAGAATTGTGGTCTACATTAGGGTAGTCACACGTAATTTTGAACCCCTCCGTTTAACAGATTTTACAGTATAATTATTCCCTAAACAACTGGACAGCCATTTTTTGGTGGAAACCATAAAAACCAGCCTACCGCCCAAACCTCCCCCCCCCCCAAAGCACTTTTAAAAATAGCACAATCAGGCGGGAAAACTGCTCATCTGGCAACTCTGCCGCCGACACCGAATAAATCAACTACGTAGATATTTTGCAGCGCTTTTGGGTTGCAACCCCCCCTCCCCCGTTTTCCCCAAAGTCACCTTCATCTCGCATTCCCTCCCCCGAAATCCGGACTCAAGGTGCCTTTGGGGGGTTCGTTAAATGGGAACAAGAGAAGGTGGCAGCCCCCGTTAGAAACCCCCCCATATATCTGGGCTTTAAAGAAGGAGAGATAAAAGGGGTTCCATGGAATTCTCTCATCTTTGAAAACGACAGCTCGCTGGGGCTTCAAATATCTTTCCCGTCGACTGCTACATTGCATCATGTTATTTGACCTTGAATTCTAAAATAGTTTTGATGCTATTACAGAGAAGTATTATCCATTCGTGGATACAAACATTGCTGGCTTTCCTCTAACTACCAGGTGGGTGGTGGATTATAAAGAGGGTCTCGGACCAAAGTCAACGCCGAAGAATTAATAGGCGCGGGGGACCAGGACAGCACTCTCGGGGCGGGAGGGGATTTTCCGGGTATTTCCCAGAATCCTTTGGAGGCTTTTATGCGATATGGGGGTGGGGGGAGAAGTAAGTAACTTATGGGAAAAATGCTTTGATCTTCGTATTTGGGGGGAGGGGGAGGTAAATGGTACGATGGAACTCGCACTTGACCAAAGTCAAGCAAGTCGAGATACGTGACTTTTTAAAGAAATAAGTCTTCGAGGGTTTTTACATTAAATTAACTTAATAATTAATTTTCTATTGCTTTATCCTTATTTTTTAGTATATTTTACCTATTTAATTATTATTAAAAATTATCATAGATATAAAACTAAAAGGTCGCTTTTCTAAAAATGGGGTATTTTGACTTGCTTCACTGTTGCTCTTAGGTAGCATAAAGGCAGAGAGAGAAGGATGTCCGCGTGTAGCGTCGTCATGCGCTACGACGTAAAGAATGATAAAAACATGCGACAAGGAAGGAATGTTCCATACTGTGAGGGGAACAAAAAGTTAAACCCTTAGCGAAATTATAAAACTTAGGGGTTACTCGGACAAATAGGCCTTCGAGAATAAATAAAAGACGCGAAACTCAAAGACCTATTGGTCCGAGTTTCACCTCTTTTACATATCATCAAAGGCCTATTGGTCCAATTTTCGCTGTCTTTTTCATCCCCAAAGGCCTATTGGTCCGATTTTAACGTCTTATTTATCCTCAAAGGCCTATTGGTTTGATTTTCACGTCTTTTTATTCGACAAGGCCTATTGGTCCGAGTTTCACGTCTTCAATATATCATCAAAGGCCTATTGGTCCGAGTTTGAAGTCTTCAATATATCATCAACGGTATATTGGTCCGAGTTTCACGTCTTTAATATATCATCAAAGGCCTATTGGTCCGATTTTCACTTCTTTTTTTATTGGAGAAGGCCTATTGGTCCGATGTTTACGTATTTAATTTATTCTCGAAGGCCTATTGGCCCCCTTACATTATGGACATTCTAACCTTTTCCCATGTTTTATCATTCTTCGGCCATTGGTAGTTCTTATTATCTTATCTTATTACGTAAAACGTGCCATAGAAATTTTAAAGGGAATATAACCTCAGGTATTTGGTGTGGAACACCAACGCTTGCAGCTCTGACCGGTCTTGCCTTTCGCTTTAAAAATGTTTAGCGCCACTGTACAGCGAAATTTGAAAAATTGAAGGGGTCTTCCATAAAGATTGCTTTGCAGGTTATATTCCCTTTAAAGGTGACATTTGCAGATCGGTTTCTTTTAGGGGCGATCCATATAGTTTCACCTAGACATGCCACCAAGGTTCTCGGAATCTAACGAAATGTTGTGTACGTGTTCATAGGTCACATATATGAATGTTTGTCAATTTTTGGGTCAATATAAGAATAATTGAATTTTATAGAGAATTTTTGCCGAAACACTCGGATTCTGAAAGGGATATCTCGGAAAACGGTACCCCTGGACATAAGCGCTAATAACTCTTGAAGAATTTGCGTTATCTACTTGAAACGTTGAGGGTTTATAGATTTGTAGGTCAGGAATCCAAAATTGGCCTTGAAACAAAATTTCCGTTGGTCTCTGACCTTGGATCTTGCGCGTGGTATGCGGGACTTAACAACTTCCAGTGAAAGTGTCCTGACCTCTGACCCTGGGGGTCATCAAGACTCAGTGCCCCCTTGGTCATTAAAACTTGGTACATCCCACCTCGGTCTATTGGGCAATTTCGATATGTACGCCAATAGGTTATTGGTTCCAAGTGACGCTATTATCCGACCGAGATGAAATAACGTGATTCCACCTAGGAGCAACAAACACAACACCCCACACAAGGAGAACGCAACCCGTCAAAAGTTGTGGATTTTCTTGTGTACGTTTTTCATTGGCTAGACGCTTTAGCACCTGCTGCCGTCGGAAGGGGAAAATTCGGAAATTGTCTTCCCCCCCCCCGCCCGTAAAACGTTCAGCGTAAAGGCTCGTGACGCTCGAACATCACCCCGGGATGACAACTTCGTTGTACTTTGCTTAATCGCTTAAATATCATTTTAATGTCTTAACATTTAAAGGCGATTCGTCACTACTTCCTCACTAACCACAAGCTATGGTGAACTGTGCGTGAAGAATTTTATTCAACTGGGATAAAATTCAACTGGTACTAAGGTACCAGAAACTTTCAATGACCTTCGGGCGTAGAACATTGTTAATGTAAATATAGTAATTGAACTTTCTGGTCTTCTTTTTAACCAAAGGACTAATAACCTTTTCGATATGCCTCTGGCATTAAACCTCTGGTTTAGATTTGGAATAGACCTCCGGTCTTCCTTTTAATTTAAAAGTTTCATAACCTTATTAAGGAATTTGCGTCATTTCTTGTGCTGTGTAAAATTACAATTCGATTCTTGAAATCAATATTAAATTTATCCACATATGGCAATTCTCAATGAGTAAATAATTCATTAACTTAGAATTTAAGCCGAAACACATTCCTAAACATTAGTCAGTAAGTATCCGACTCTCTAACCCCAATAGTGACAGTTATGCGAGTGTCCGGGACAAAAATAACTTGTTAATGGGATCTGTGCAAATTCATACTAATTATCCTCCTCTTATTCAAATCGTAGAAAACCCTGCTACACCGGGTGCCACCCAACAGTGAAAAAATAAAAACTTACACAAACTAGAGACTAGTAAGGAGCACGCCATGATATCCGCCCCGGGTGTCACCTATGCTAGCTACGCCACTGTGTCCCACTACATTTCACTGTGTTTAGGGTCTCTCGCGTAACCTAAAATATTTCCGAATGCCCTCCTAAAATAATGGAAAAGTAGAGACGCCACCAAAGATGGGCATTATCATAGTTGTTTTTAATCCGATACTTTTTTTGATCAGTTTCAGAAATATACCTTGTAATAATAACAATTTTGATACGATTTTTAACCCAAAAAATGCTATACAAAAAAATTAGTTTGAAATGTTTCAGAATACCGTAAAAAAAGGATTGGTTGTGATTCCACGTATTTTTATTGATAGAAAAATTGATCGGAATATTGATTAGAATAAAATTGATCGCGAAAATATATTCATCTTTGATTTTAAATTAATATTTTAACATTGCGGGGTTTTGAAAAAAAAAATATCGCGATAGTGATATTGGCGCCATCTTGATAATTTTGAGAGGTAAATGATAGAGAGGAAAAAATTTGCACATCTTGTTTCTGACGCGTTGTTCATTCCACCAACCCCCTCCCTCACTAACGTTCGAGAAGAGAGACATATTTTATTTTCCCCTCCTCTAGCAAACAGTGCTTCCCCTTTGAGGAATTTTATCCCTTTTTAGGGATTTTATTTTGGAAGAGAGGGAAAAAGGGAAAATAGTCCTTTCTATAAAATGGCAGGAGCCTATCGAGAATCCGTTGCCTTCTACGTCACTGCTGTTTAGTTGTTAAGCGCCGTTAAGCGCTTTTCTGTGCTAGGGATTTTTCAAAAATTAAGGATTTTGAGAATTTTCCTAATTTTCCCTAGAAATATTTATGTTTAGTACTTCAAATACTAAACCTCTACCTTTATTGGAATCCACGAATGAAATTAACTGTGATTCGGAAGTGTGTCATAGATTTTAAAATATTTTTAAGAATTATTTTTCTTTATATAAGGCCTAAATATTATAAATCTTATTGTTTTAGTAAAAAAAATGGGAAAGGGATAAAAAGGGATTTATTAGAACCGACAGAGGTAGAAATGAGATTGTCCAAGCTAGCAAACACGCCACCGTGATGCCAGTAGGAGTATGGGGGCTGACAAAAAGAAAGGTAAGCTCATGGTCTTGTTGGTACTCTGTTTGTCTCAGCCATTTTTTTTACCAAAAATTACTATGAAACACGTTAAAGGGTTCAAGGTTTAAGGTTTTATTGTAACTCGTACATACGTACACGTTATCCTAAGCACGACTAACTTTGATCTTGCGCTATAGATCCAAGTTGGCCGTGTCCTAAGAAAGGCGCCAGCTACAGTGATTGCTGATTGGTGGTTACGAAACTTTCGATGTCATCACGTGGGATGGGGGGGCCTGCCGAGAGCCTCGGAACTTTGAGCCTCTTTTGCCTAAACGGTAAACAAATTCTAGAATTTTTTTTAGGCCGCGGTAAATAAAACTAAAACCAAACCAAACTATACATTATTCGCGGGATTAGGGTGCGTGGCTAACAACCGCGATTGGAAAGCCTACCATTGTGAAATCGTTTGATTCGTTTCAAATTTAGAATTTTTGTTTAAAAGGTAAAAATTATTAAAATTTTCAGATTCAAATTCCCTGACTATTCCCTGACCATTTAAACAGATTTTCCCTGACTTATTAAGGCCAAAATTTTTATTTTATATTTTACTTTTATCGGAAGTTAATAAATTTAGATGAACTTATATTTCAGTAAAAAAGGTTATTGCAATGTTCAAAAAATTAGCCAAACTTTCAAGGAAATAAATGATAATCATAGATTTTGTCATGGATCTAGAGTTAAATTACCTTCAAAAAGTGCCAAGATAAAATTGAATTCCCTGACATTTCCCTGACTTTTTAGGCCAATTATAAAATTCCCTGATTTCCCCGACGTGTGGCAACCCTGTTTAAAGTTATAACTTACTACTTGATATCAGGGCTCCCACCAAAATCTGAAAAAAAAAATAGGGGATTTTTCTGTCTAGAAATAGGTTGAAATAGGAACCAAATATTTTAAAGTAGGAACCAAATAGGGACCATTTTAATAAACAAAAATAAGATCTTTATTCCTTTAAAAGCAGCAAATTTTTAAAACTGACTTAGTTTTAATTTTTTTAAATATTTTATCCCAAAAATTACTTAGTTTAAATTTCTAAAAAACCTTTATCGATCACAAAAATAACTATAAATTTTTTGTAATAATTCTATCACATTAAATCGGGTTTTTTTTCGCTTTTCTACGAAATATTTTAAGCCGACGGTACTTTTCACCAAATGTATTAGAAATAGGGTGATTTAGTGAGCAAATCCCGCTTTTATGGTGGGTTAGGGACCTCGAAAAAAAGTAGGGGCTTTTAGGCATTTTAGGGACCTGGTGGGAGCCCTGTGATATGTAAATTAAAGAGCTTTAGATAAAAATTTATAGGGATTTGATAGTGGTGCTTTCTAAAGATTTTTGAAAGGTAAAAAAATCCATCAGCTAGGAAGTACTAAGATTTGATTTGCATTTGATTTTTAAACTTTGTGGTTTTTTTTAATTGATCGGGTTGAAAGTAATTACATTTGATATTCACTTGATATTTAAACCTTTTGAGGTATTGATAAAAAATTTGATCGGAATAGTGATAGTGGCGCTATATTAAAAAATTTGAGAGGAAAAAATTGATCGATAAAAGTTATTCATCTTTGATTTTAAAATGATATTTAAACGTTGTGGGGTTAATAATAGTAGTTCCTACCTGGATATATCACTTGGGAAAAAAACCTGACAAACACTTAGCAAATGCACGCGGAACGCTAGAGTTATATATCCAGGTAGGAAGTTCCTACTAGAAACTACTATTATTTCGCGTCTTTTGCTTGCTCGAAGACCTATCGGTACGAGTTATTTGTAAGTTTTTAAATTTTCTTCAAATTTGTTTAGGGTTTAGCTTTTTTATCCCTTTTTATAATGGACTAATCTACTAATTCGCTAATTTTATCATCCGTTGCATTACAGTCCATAGGTGGTTCCTTTTAACTTTTCATTTCGTAACTACTATTATTTATCCAAGGTGATATTGGCGCCATCTTGATGATTTTGAGAGGTAAAAAGATAAGATAGGCAAAAAAGTGCCCATCTCTGCACGCCACCACCCGCACAGATGTGGCCCTTGTACACAAATATAAAACATCTGTTGGCAACGCTAAATATTTTCTTGGGCAATTCAGCATGGGTCATAAAACTAAAAGGGGCTCCTTCGCCAGTCCCCGAGGGAATGAAAGCGAGTCGGATGGCCAGCAACAACCTCCATTGAGTCCACGCCCTTATCGACCTTTGTGAGTGGGGGAGGAGGCCCAAAGACGCTCTACGAAAATATAACGTTACATCTTGCCTGGGAGACTAAAGTTGTTATTCTTCGAACATATATCAGTCATCGGAGTCCCGCACGAGAGCCATTGTTTATGTTTCTACGAGGGGGAGACCCACTAGCGGGGGTTCACCCTGGTCACGTGTAAACACATAAACACCAAGGGTAGCTTCCAAAATAACGAGGTAGTTGAGCCTATGTGTAATCGCGTTAAATATTATAATGATGGAAACCACTCAAAACGGAAAATGCTACAACCAGTAACGATAATATAAACGTAAATTATACGGCAAAAGTAAAATCTTTTTACTACGGCGCTAGTGACCAGGGATGGGGAGATAATTCTTGGCGTGGCAATACGGTGGTAATAACAGGGAACACGCTATTCCAACAATACGTAAGCGAGTCGTACTGAACGCATTACTGAAGAAGCGATAACTAGAGGAAGCCTGGCCTACGCGTCCCCTTCCTAATATAAAGCGAATTCTTGGAAAACACTTAACAATGAAAGTGGTCCATATGCCAAAAACGTTACACAAGTTCAGCTAACAAGGAACACACGAGTAGATTATTTTAAAAGAATAATGTCGCTTCGCACGTGTTTAAAATAGTTCGAATATAGGAAAGCAGTTAATCGTTTACCAAATTATTTTTTCCTATATGGGTAGGAACTTAAGCCACGTTCACACTAGACCTAAAACCCAGTTTAGGTCGGTTTGACAGCCAGTTTTGACCGCCGACGATAATTCTTGGTTCACACGTGCGAAATCTATTCAGCCCGGTTCGCTTATAGCCAAGGCTTACGCCATTTCAAATTATGACTAGAATTTTGAAAATACTAAAATGTATCCTAAAACAATTAGTTAATCATGTTTACTATACATACTGTAATATTATTTGACATTATTTAGAATTTTATTCCCATTATTTTGGAAAATACGTGCAATTTGACTCGAGGGGTCGGACATTTGGCCAAATCCCGTACAAAATTTGGGAAAAAATCCACAAATCCAAAATCCAAGAATTTTGCTAACATAGACTTTGTATGACAAATCCACAATAAAAAATACTGGATTTTTAAAAAATCAAAAATCCCGTACACAAAACAGGCAAATGTCCGACCCCTCGATTTGAATTCCCCGCCTTGTCGTTTTGAAAGCGATTCTAAGCGAACCGACTTCGACGAGTTGCTTCCCGAACCAACACGAAGCGATTTCTCACGCTGGTTTTGAAAACTAGTTATCTAAACGAAGCGATTTAAGGGGTAAGTGTGAACGTGACTTTAGTGACATTACAAATTTCCTGGAATTTGCTTTTGTTGAGCGGCCCATGCAAACTGGCTGCCAGTGATAGGGAGAGTATATAAATGTTTTTCTCTTAGCTTCGTCGTTGTCTGTTCTAGGATTTCAAAGCCCTCTAACTACTGGGGATGCAGGATTAACTTATTTTCACAATTCAATGGAAGGTCGCATCGCTAAAGGCCGGTTGAACTTGGTAGTAGAAATTACGACTTCGATCCAATTTTGATTTTCCATTTTCATCATATTCAATAAATTTCAGAGTAGGATCTTTGGTTCCCTAATTTCTCTTGGGTCTAAAAACTAAAACTAAATATTTTCCAATGATACCAACGTCATGTCTTTTCCCCGGTGACTGTGGAAAACAAGGGTCAAAGAAAACGATTAGGGTTCATGCATCTATAGAGTAGTAGCACTCCGTAGCTTTGGCCATGGCCGCCATTTTGGTCGCAAATCTTTTATCTATAGGAAAGAGCATGGGTGACGTACTAGGACGTCACAGTGCCATTACTCTATTCGCTAGCAGTTAAGACTTAAACCTATTTCCCTGATATTTCCCTGGTTTAACCAGGTACACGGGCACCTAATGTTTTTAAGATAACCTGAATAAAAATTAAGATTTTTAATCTTTACATGAAGATGTATATCGTTACTCATTTCATGATTGACATTTGAACTAAATTGGTTCCATATTATCATAGTATACGTAATGAAGTCCAAACCTTAATGTCAAATGTTTTAATGTACACTTTAAAGGGGAACGGCCAAGCTTTTCCAAATATGGCCTTATTTCCTTATCAAAATATTAACAAGACGTTCAATATACTAACACGTACCTTTAGAATAGCGCCAGGTGTTTGGGTTTGAATTTTCGCCGCCTAACCCCGTATGAGCGATTTGCGAACTATCCTAACTTTTAAAATTTTCTTTTTATAAACTAACGTGGCCTTCTTGTTGAAATGTTGCTCTTACGTCACAGTCTCTTACTTTGACAAGCCTACTAGCGCGCGCTATAGTCGCGAGGAATATAGCTTTTTCTAGAGCGCGTGCAAATCGCTCGTGCGAAGAATACACTAATAAAGCTGGGTCTTGTGACGTAAGAGCAACATTTGAACAAGTTGGGCAAGACCACTTTTTATTTTATAAAATCAACTATTTAGGCTTAGGTCTCTTATAACTGGAACGCGCCGCGCGTGCAAAACAATGTTTTCGCGTCTTCAGCAGCGCGCGCTTTTACGTTGTATTTCGGTCTCACCGACTTCTCACCAGGTGTCGCGGCGGACGCGCGCTTTTCGATTTCCCGAAATTTCTTTATTTTATTAAAAATTAACCACTCAATATTTTTTGATGCGGTTTTCGCCATAAATTTTAGTTTTTAATGAGCTATAGGGCTATCTAACTGGTTAAAGCTTGACCGTTCCCCTTTAAGCCAAAATTTCGCTAATTTCCCTGACTTTTTTTAGAAATTAGGAATATCCTTGATAATTCCATGTTTTCTACATCTGTATGAACTCCGAAGAGAGCATAACACTCAACCCTGAGCGAGAGGAGGTGAGTAAGTTGGATTTCACAAGGATATTTACGAGCTCGTGAAATTACTTTTTGATCGACCAATTCATTAAGAATTCATGTAACTTATGAATTCATAAGAACTAATTGCTATTTGGGTGAAAATTGTTTTAACATTATATCGCACATAGCGTAACCTTTTAAAGCGCGCTGCGTAATATTTCTATTTCGCGCCTCCTGATAGAGAAAAATGTGCGCACTATTAACTTTAGTCTTACAAATAAAACCAGCATAAACACGTGACTATTTTATTCAGTGACTCGCGCATGCGCGTAGGGAAGGAAATAAAAAGAGAGCGTCATTTATTGAAGCGCCTATTGGACTTGAGGTTGAATGTGACCGTGAATCTGTTCTAAAGGGAATATAAACTCTGGTATTCGGTGTGGAACATCAACGTTTGGCACTCTGGCCGCTCTTGCCTTTGGCTTTAAAAATGTTTGGCTCCACTGTACAGGGAAATTTTAAAAATTGAAGGGGTCTTCTATAAAGATTGCTTTGCAGGTTATATTCCCTTGAGACATTCCGTAGTCTAGAGGAAAATGTTTCTTTCAATCTACTTTGTGATTCCTTAAATAAATTTGGTACAAAAGTATCTGCTCTGACGAATTTCCGTTCGAAATATATCTATTTCGCTGTTTTGTCTTGAG
The DNA here is from genome assembly GCF_980474605.1 of Leiobunum rupestre. NCBI lineage: Eukaryota > Metazoa > Arthropoda > Arachnida > Opiliones > Sclerosomatidae > Leiobunum > Leiobunum rupestre. The sequence continues at coordinate 42,545,668 of NC_143394.1, forward strand.
ACCATACGCTTGTAACCCGGCCACCTGAATTAATGGCTTCAAAAGTCGCTTGATGACTTAGGCCTAAGGTGGTGCCTTGGGTATTAGCCTAGCTCAGAGCCCCCACTAAAATCTTCAATTTTTTATAGGAAAAATAGGATTACTTTTCAAAAAAATATAGGACTTTATAGGACTATTTTTACAAAATTATAGGATTTTCTAGGACAATATATTCTATTTAATTAACTAACTTTATGCATTTAAAAACGAACTATATTTAGAGAAATAAATCTTTGATTTTCACTTAAAAAATAGAAACTATTTAACAATTTTATCTCAAAAATATACTAGTAGCTAACCATGTTAACAATAACAAAAGTATAGACTTGGTATAGGAATTTATCCTATAGCTAAATCTAGCAATTTCACTGAGTGGCTGGATTTGAAATGGGCAAAATATCAAAATTATAGGATTTTATAGGACTTTTTGGGGATTTTACTAAAGATATAGGATGTTATAGGACATTTTGGAAAATATAGGATTTTACAGGAATTATAGGACCTAGCTGATTATTATAAGCTTTATCTTTAAGGTGTGTCTTTAATAAAATCCTGAGTTTGCCAAACTAGTGAGATAACTACTTTGTATCTCTTCCCAAGCCTCCCTGATTCAAAGCCTCGTCCATTCATACCCCAGGGAAGAGCAAGCGGAGGAATTTGCAAGGTAATTTGGTCCACAACTTCCCTTTCCCAGGGGTCGATATTTTTCTGACTCAGTCGCTCTGCTTTTAAAATAACGCTCAAACGATAGTGCTTGCCGCCTTTAAAGGGAATATAACCTGCAAAGCAATCTTTATGGAAGACCCCTTCAATTTTTCAAATTACCCCGTACAGTGGCGCCAAACATTTTTAAAGCCAAAGGCAAGAGCGACCAGAGCTTTAAGCACCCCAGGGACGGTGGGAAAAACCAAACGAGATCCTTAAAACAAAATATTTTCGACAGAATGGCACCTACTTGACAAAGTCATGGTTCCCATTGGCATTCAAGATTCGCAAAGAGAGAATTGAGCGATTTATTTGCAACAAATTTATAATGGTTCTTTCGATTTTCTGAGAACAACCAAATACTTCTGACGAAAGAAGGGGTCGATTTTACTTTGGCAGTGTTTACCGCGTTTTTGTTCAACCATTGGCTTTAGCGGGGCAGTCTCCCATACGCCCGCCCCACAAATATCCACAATCCTTCACTAACACGCAACGGCGTAAAGCTTACTATTTTCATTCCATGATAAAAAAAACCCACGCTATATTTTATTCGTTATAATTTCCTTCAAAATAATTAATGTTACCAAGAAGGTATTTAGGTCCCTAAGAACCTACAACCCACACAAAGCCGGTGCAATTACTACAAAACTTTTTTTTGTTATTTTAAATGTAATCGTTATTATATTGTTTTTATTTAAATATTACGCACGCTAGTTAACTCGTTATAATTTATTTCAAGATTCAAGATAGTTAATGTAACCAAGAAGGTATTTAGGTCCCCAAGAACCTAGAGCCCACACAAAGTCGGTGCAATTACTTCACAAAGGTTTTTTGGTTATTTAAAATGTAATCGACCCTCAGGGTTGGCAATTTTTGGATTTAAAAAAAAATCAAATAAATCGACTTTTATTAATTTTAATTAAAATTTCAAAGTTTTATATAATTTAGTATCATAATTTTACCTAAAACAAATATGTTTTAATTTTTAAAGACTTAATCTATATATATGTATAATTAATTTATTAAATTTAAGCTAATAATCATATAGAAGTTTTATTTTTTAAAACCTATTTTGGTAGTTTACAAAATAAATTCGGCGGAATCCCCACCCACAGGTAGAATCCAATGCAACATTAGGGGGAAGTAGAAGAAAGATTATATGTAAACCTAAAGTATAGGAATTGGCCAGGTTTTTCTTTTTCAAAAATACTATATAAAAATTGATTTAAATCAGCCAACCCTGGTAATCGTTATCATATTGTTTTTAAATATTACGCACGCTATAGTTTACTCGTTATAATTTCCTTCAAGATAATTTATGTTTCCAAGAAGGTATTTAGCTCCCTAAGAACCTAGAGCCCGCACAAAGCCGGTGCAATTACTTCACAAAGATTTTTGATTATTTTAAATGTAATCGTTACTATATAGTTTTATTTAAATATTTATTTAAAATTTTAAATCCTTATGCTTAAATTGTTTTCGATTGTTGTTTGCGTAGTCATGAAAGGGAAATAAATATTATATTTTTTAAAATAATAATCAGCAAGCAGTGCCTTCTGGAGGTTGCTAAGCTGCAATATTTACCATTTTGAATGACAGGTTCAAATCACGGGATATTCCCCTAAGAATAGATTTTTAAAACTCATTATTTTATACGTAATATCTTATGTAACATAATTACTCATAAGTATGCTACTAGCTCTATTTCTTCACTAACGGTTTGTTTCACAGATATTGCGTCATGATCCGTACCCTACGTAATATTTGACGTCATCAAATCTCAAATGCCGATTATGCCGTCGCCAGGGGCGGATTAACCCTTTCGGCGCCTTTAGGCACAGAAAAATTTGGCGCCCCTAGGCATTGGTCAGCTAAGGAGGGGCGTATCGGTTTTTAATAAATAAATAAATAAATATATTTTAGTTTCCCCAAACCTTTTCGGCGTTATTTTTAGTAGGGGCAAGCCAAGTATATGGACCATGGGGCTTTATCAGAGTTTTGGCGCCCTTAGAAAAATGGCGCCCTAGGCACGTGCCTACTTTGCCTAATGGTTAATACGCCCCTGGCCGTCGCACAATTAGCTCTACGTCCGATAAACCGACGGAAATTATTTTAGTAAACAAACCGGTTTGAACAACCAAGGCTAAGGAGCTAAAATGAACTACAATATACTGTAAACTGCTGTTAATGCAATTAATATGCAAATTAATGAAGTTCTCGGAGACTCAGGTTCTATAATAAATTTGCATTGTCAAATAAAAGAAGCAGGTTTATTGGAAAAAATAAATTCAGCTTTTCTGGCGCATCTACAAGGTTAGAGTCTTTGCAGATTATTTTGAGCCTAGGCCTAACTCTCTTCTAGGCTTGATATTGGTTTTAATAACGCTGGTGGAATATCCCACTTCGACCACTTGTTCCATTTTCAGTATTGGTCATTTTCCCCAACCTTTTATTTTTCTAAACTACTCATTATTTAACTTCATCCGCACAAACCGAGCGAGTTTATAAATTTCGATAAAGCTACATTGGGCTGACTGAAATTCCGACACCGAAAATGTCTTCTCAATTAAGAGTTTTTCCATTGGCTTTGAATAGAATAAAGATACAGTGGCATACTCATGAGTAATTATGTTACATGTGGTAATATGTATTATTACGTTAACCTTAAATATTTCTGAACACGTTCAAAAAAAGTTTTCAATTGTGAAAATGAGTATATGGTTGATCACCTAATTACTAATTTCCCATTTATTTAAGTAACTAACTACGTTAAAATCAATTTAGAATATTTTTGAATGAAGAAACACGACCACTTAAATAACTGATCAAATATCAAATAAATTGACGTATCTGGTTTTACAGTTTTCAAGGTTACTGATTTTTATTTATTTTTTAAGGCTTTATGCCTGTTTTTAGTTCCACATCTATATGTATATAGAGTGGGACTATTCGGGTGCGATTTGAGATATAACTTCGAAACTAGATGTAGTTATTAGGATGGTCATTGCGGATATTTTATCAGACTTAATTTTAATTTAACCAAAGCTTAGTTTGTTCTGGCCCAATTTTAACGCTATTCGCGTGCGATTTGAGGTATAACTTGGAAACTGGATGTAGTTATTAGGATGGGTATTGCGGATATTTTACTAGACTTAATTTTAATTTAACCAAGGCTTAGCTTGTTTTGGCCCAATTTTAACGCTATTCGCGTGCGATTTGAGATATAACTTCGAAACTGGATGTAGTTATTAGGATGGTCATTGCGGATATTTTATCAGACTAAATTTTAATTTAACCAAGGCTTAGCTTGTTTTGACCTAATTATAACGCTATTCGGGTGCGATTTGAGATATCTTTGAAACTGGATGTAGTTATTAGGATGGGTATTGCGGATATTGTACTAGACTTAATTTTAATTTAACCAAGGCTTAGCTTGTTTTGGCCCAATTTTAACGCTATTCGCGTGCGATTTGAGATATAACTTCGAAACTGGATGTAGTTATTAGGATGGTCATTGCGGATATTTTATCAGATTTAATTTTAATTTAACCAAGGCTTAAATTGTTCTGGCCCAATTTTAACGCTATTCGCGTGCGATTTGAGATATAACTTCGAAACTGGATGTAGTTATTAGGATGGTCATTGCGAATATTTTACCCGACTTAACTTTAATTTAACCAAGGCTTAGCTTGTTTTGGCCTAATTTTAACGCTATTCGCGTGCGATTTGAAACCTTGATGTAGTTATTGGGATTATATTGCGGATACTTTACCAGACTTAATTTTAAATTAAGCATTTTTACGCAGTCTTATCATTTTGGATCCGATTGACTTATAAATTCCGTTTAATTTTTTATCTATATTACTGCTATACCTCTGCTCTGTGTGCACGTTTCAGCTCTCTCAGGTAAACAGGGGGCGCAACAGCCCCCCTTTTCCTATTTTGAGCGTTGATTTACGCAGAGTACGAAAGTTCCCAAAAATCTCCCGGGTAAAGCGTTATTAATAGATTAGTTCCTATTGGATTTGAGATACTGAACCCAAACTTAGAATACAGATAACGAAGCTTACGTCTGACGCTATGCTTAACCCTTATGCCAAGGCTTAGAGAAAAATTTATAAGCTTCGTAGTTCCTATTGGATTTGAAAAATGGGGCTTAAACTTTGAATATAGGTAAAGGTGGTTACGTTTGGCACTATGCTTAACCATATTAACACGCGCCCAGGCTTATAAGATCCTCCACGAATATTCTTCGTAGTTTGGACTGGATTTGAGATACGGGGCTCAAACTTTTAATACAGTTGAGAGGCTGAAGTTTGACCCTATGTTTAACTCTTTTAACCCGCGCCAAGGGTTAGTGACCGTATGCGAATTTTCTTCGTAGTTCCTATTGGATTTGAGATATGAAGCTCAAACTTACAATACAGATAAAGAAGCTTACGTCTAACGTTAGGCTTAAGCCTTTTAACACGCGCCAAGGCTTAGAGAATAATTAATTAATTCATCCATGTGGAACTAATATTACGGCCTTGGCCGACTTGTTCTTAACAAATTGATACATAATTTGACTGCAGCCCAAAAGTTGGCCATTTGCCCATTTTAGTGCTATTGTGATATTTGAATTTCGTACCAATAGCAGAGCCCCCACTTAAATATTCAATTTTTTTATAGGAAAAATAGGATTATATTTCTAAAAATATAGGACTTTATAGGACTATTTTTACAAAATTATAGGATTTTATAGGACTATATATGCTATTTAATTTACTAACTTTATACATTTAAAAACAAAATCTATATTTAGAGAAATAAATCTTTGATTTTCACTTAAAAAAATAGAAACTATTTAACCATTTTATCACAAAAATATACTAGTAGCTAACCATGTTAACAATAACAAAAGTATAGACTAGAATGACTTGGTATAGAAATTTATCCTATAGCTAAATCTAGCAATTTAACTGACGACGTTGAGTGGTTGGATTTGAAATGGGAAAAATATCAAAATTATAGTATTTTATAGGACTTTTGGGGGATTTTGCTAAAATAATAGGATGTTATAGGACATTTTTAAAAATAAAGGATTTTATAGGAATTATAGGACCTCTGGGGGCCCTGCAATTGATACAGGCGCCATCTAACTCCCAAAACCTTTGCGTATCGCTAGCTTATTTACCAAACCAGTCCTAGTTAATGAAAAAAAAAATCAAATTTAAATTTTATACAATCCCAATCCCCTTAGTCTAACAGTAAGGTTCTTTCCCCTACACAAATAAATTCAGCCTTGTATCTCGTGGATTCCCCAAAACTGAACTGACGTCTTTTGTCCATGTCTCGAGTTAAAACTAGACCACGCTTTTCGCCGATCTACTCAACTATCAACATAGTCATTTCCTGAAATATGCATTCCTGCGTAGACTAATATAAATCAAAATCTCTATTGCGGAATTCAATTTCGTAAAATGATACATCAGAAAACTGTCCCGTTTCAAATTACGACAGGCAGCCTGGGGTTTGTTTAATCATGGCCCAAGAATCTAAGAGAACTCGCTGGGAATAGGAAAATCACGGGTAATTTTGGTTCAATGTGGACCAGCTAAAGTCGATTTCCGGCGTAGTTTCGTAAAGAAGCTGGAGCATTTACGTTCAATTTTGACGAAATGGCGCCCAGGCTCGTACATGGGGGGGGGGGCGCCAGGGGATGCTCAGCGCCCCCAAATGAGTACTTGAGCATCCCCAATCCGACCGACCCAAAAAAATCGATTGCTTAATTACCGAAAGATATGATCTAAAATATTTGTATTATTAAAAACTGATATAACATAACATCTCTTACATGTATTTTTGTATATAAAAGTTATTTAAATATTTTTATTAAAATATTATGTTTTCAAAGAAATCGAAATTTATAGTTTATAAATATATACCAAATGTTGGTATATTTACTGATTTCATTGGTGGGGAGATAAAAATGACTTAAGGCAGCACCCTTGATGGCGCCGTTGTTGTCGGTTAAATGATGAGGCTTAGTAAGTTTAAGACCTTTTATTTTTGAAATTGGTTCTTAAAAGTACAAGTAATGGTAATTAACCATTGTGTTACGTAAAAATAACCAGTAAGCCGCATATGGCGGTGGTTTTTTTTATACATTTCATTTCTAAATTTAAAAAAATTAATGAACTAACCTAACTTTATCGCTCGTACTGTCGCCGAAGCCCCGACTAGTGTTAAGTCGAACAAAATTTTTGTGGCGCTTCAAAGCGGTTGGGTTGGCGTACCTCAGTAGGCCAAGCCTGCCGTGTCAAAATACCGGGAACAGCGAGTCCCCTTAGATTCTTGGTCCATGGTTTAATTTCCACCCATTCACATTCCGTGACTACCCGTTTCCATCCATTCCCATTCCGTGACTACCCGTTTCCATCCATTCCCATTCCGTGACTACCCGTTTCCATCCATTCCCATTCCGTGACTACCCGTTTCCATCCATTCCCATTCCGTGACTACCCGTTTCCATCCATTCCCATTCCGTGACTACCCGTTTCCATCCATTCCCATTCCGTGACTACCCGTTTCCATCCATTCCCATTCCGTGACTACCCGTTTCCATCCATTCCCATTCCGTGACTACCCGTTTCCATCCATTCCCATTCCGTGACTACCCGTTTCCATCCATTCCCATTCCGTGACTACCCGTTTCCATCCATTCCCATTCCGTGACTACCCGTTTCCATCCATTCCCATTCCGTGACTACCCGTTTCCATCCATTCCCATTCCGTGACTACCCGTTTCCATCCATTCCCATTCCGTGACTACCCGTTTCCATCCATTCCCATTCCGTGACTACCCGTTTCCATCCATTCCCATTCCGTGACTACCCGTTTCCATCCATTCCCATTCCGTGACTACCCGTTTCCATCCATTCCCATTCCGTGACTACCCGTTTCCATCCATTCCCATTCCGTGACTACCCGTTTCCATCCATTCCCATTCCATCAGTCAGATATTTTCTCATTCACTCGGGTCGACGGAAAATATAACCCATTTTCCGTCGACGCCGAAGTTTTCCGCCCAAAAACCGCCAAGTGAAAACGAGGCTTTCGCCAGGCTCACCTCTCGTTAGCCGTTGTTTTGATTTCGCGATGCCCTGCCGAGCTGAATGCCGACACCGTTGAACACCCCAGTTGAGTCCTTTACACTATATAGTCCAAAATTCTAGACAGACGCTCCCAAGGTTTGTCGAGAAAAATTCGCCGCGAGATATTTCACGGAGGCGCTGGCTTAGCCTTGATAAAGGAAAATCCGTTCCCGAACTGAAAAATTGCATTCCCATCCCTTCCATTTCCATTTGACAGCAATTTTTCCATTCCCATCTCTTCCCATTTGACACAATTTTCCCATTCCCGAACTGAAAAATTGCATTTCAATTTATTTTCATCCCTTCCCTTTCCATTGTAACAATAAATATTCCGATTTAATTCCCATGACATATAATCCCTATTTTATTTATTACGTAAACTATAAAGTTTACGTACTTTTAATCCTAACTTTTATACCTACGTAATATTATTCAAATAGAATACAGCAACTTTTACATTGCTTTTTTTCCAATGCTCGTTTAAAACCGATCAATCGTCCGGTATGGACGCTGGCCGTCCTTTCCCCTTTTTTCGGTGGACGGTGTTACTTCAAACGCTCGGCGAGTTTTCCCTCCGGGTATACTCGCAGGATCGCTCTTAAATTGGTTTAAAAGTCTAATGGCCCTAGCCCACTATTCCCCGTATTGTCACTTTTGACCTTGTTCCGTATGTGCTAGCGAAGCTCCACTTTTGGTCTTTGTTAGGACCTCCTCTCAAATACCAAAATAGTTTTAATTTACAACCCCTTTTCTTTACCATACTTTCGTTTTAAAGATAAGAATTGAGAATTGCCAAAAATGCCAGTAATGGCTTATTTTTGTATAACTTCCAAGAAGGAATATTCGGAGTTTCGTTATCTTTAACCCAAGGGTTAAAGATAGTTTATGACTGTCAGTGAAGTGTTGTGCAAAAGTGCGTGGTAGTTAACCTTTGACCGAAAGGGGGTCACCAATAACTGGTGCCCCTGTGTCATAAACACCAGTTCCAACCCAACGTGGCCGATTGGCTTAAGTAAAAGGGACGCCAAGACGTGATTGGGTCCTCTGGACATCACCAGCGACCCGGATCAAGAAAACTCATCTAACTCTTTCGGCACGCTCTTAGACGACGACTCCTTCCGGATCGCTGTCGGCCTTCGGTTGTGTGCCGAAATTTGTGTCCTGCACGTTTGCAACTGTGGTAGCCGTGTGGACTCCTTGGGCACCCACGGTTTTAGTTGCAAACGAAGCTCTGGTCGGCTGTCCCGCCACGGCGCCGTCAATGACCCGCTTAAACGCGCCCTCATTTCTGCCGGTGTCCCGGCCATTCTAGAACCCCCCGGTCTGTCGCGGGACGATGGGAAACGACCCGATGGCATGACCTTGGTCCCCTGGTCCGGTGGGAAATCCCTGGTCTGGGATTTTACGTGCACCGACCCTCTAGCTCCGTCCTACTTGGCGTCTTCCTCTTCTGCCCCCCTCTGGGCTGCGACCCAGGCCGAATTGCGGAAGAAATAAAAATACGCGGGTTTGGAAAATCGGTTCATCTTCACTGCTGTCGCGGTCGAAACCCTGGGCTCCTTCGGGCGGGATGGTCTGGCCTTGATCCATTCGATAGGCCGTCGGATCAAGGAGGTCACGGGCGAGCATCGGTCGGTGACTTCCCTTTTGCAACGGATCGCCATCGCGGTGCAGAGGCAATGCGGCCTCAGTACTAAACACTTTCCCTCCGGGCGCCTCTCTCGCTGATTGTTTGTTCTCCCTGCCCTAAGTTCGTGTGGCCCGTGTGTTTTTTTTATTTTTATTTTGTACTATTGTTCAAATATGTTATTTCATTGAATAAATGTAGTATTATGGGTACATGTTCACTCTTTGGTTGTACTATTGTTCAAATATGTTATTTCATTGAATAAATGTAGTATTATGGGTACATGTTCACTCTTTGGTTGTACTATTGTTCAAATATGTTATTTCATTGAATAAATGTAGTATTATGGGTACATGTTCACTCTTTGGTTGTACTATTGTTCAAATATGTTATTTCATTGAATAAATGTAGTATTATGGGTACATGTTCACTCTTTGGTTGTACTATTGTTCAAATATGTTATTTCATTGAATAAATGTAGTATTATGGGTACATGTTCACTCGTTGGCGCCCTTCAACTTTATTTTCACCGTCCATCCATTTGATCTACAGGACTCTTGACATTCATGCCACATATGTATTTTTGAAAATAACCTTGCCTACGGGCGACCACTTCTGTCTGAGTAATTAATAACTCTTATGTCCTTCGGACAAAATGTTTTTAAAATTTTAGTTTA